>NC_056602.1:1721488-1953988 GCF_018340385.1 Cyprinus carpio | reverse complement strand
AGTTTAGTATTTGTATGCTATTAATTAATAAGCTTTACTTTTAATTATATATATATATTTTTTTTTTTTTTGGGGGGGGGGGGGTCTTTTTTTCAGTTTTTTATTATTTTATATATATATATATGTTCAGTTCAGTCTTTTTTTCAGTTTTTTATTATTTTATATATATATATATGTTCAGTTCAGTTAATTTTGTTGCTAATATTTTCTTGTTTTTATCATTTTTTTTTTTTTTTTTTTTTTTAGTTTTAGTTATTTCCGTACATCAGGTACAACTAAATGACAATTATAAACTTTGCCTTGACAGCTAGCTGAAATAAAGTAAAAAATTAAAATAGAATTTATATTTTAATTCAATTTCAGTTAACGTTTATTTCAAATCATAACAAAAGTCATTTTTTTAAAGGGGTCATATGATGCTGTTAAAAAGAACAGTATTTGGTGTAATGAAATGTGTTTATGCAGTTTAAAGTTCAAAAAACACATTATTTTCACAAAGCTCATCAGTCTGAAAAAGTGAGGTGTGCTCTGATTGGCCAGCTATCCAGTGCGTTGTGATTGGCCGAATGCCTCAAGTGTGTGACGGAAATGTTACGCCCCTCACCATACTGTGATGCTGAGACTCAGTCCAGCTGCTCTGCTCGTGCACATCCCATCATCGCTTCTCTTTTAACAGTTCAGTCAATGTACTGTTAGGAGTAACCGAATAACTCAGGATACTGGTTTATTTCGCGTCAGAGGGAGTGTAAGGCACGTTTATAAACCGAATAACTTCACTAATTTGTGGATTAGTGTTTACTGGAGATGCGAACCGTTTCAAACGATTCAGATAGATTTGGTGAACTGGTTCGATCGGTTCACTGAGAAGGTCTGGTTAAATAGAAAGATTTGTTAGCGATCCGGACATCACTAGACGAGACAAAACAAATAAAACTTACTACAAATGAGGCATTTGTTGCATCCAGTGGGGACATAATTACTGATTATAATGATTTATACTGTCTTTTGACGCGTTGTGTTGCGTATCACGCTGCGTAAACAAAACCATGTCTGCATTTGTGATCTGAGAAAAAACAAACAACAAACCTACTCTGCTGCTCAAAACTCGCATTTGAATCATCAACAAATTATTTAAATATAAAAAAACATACTTACAGGCTGTGAGTCAGAAGCGCCAGACTGTCCTTGCAAAGTCTGAACTCCTCAACTTTATAGAAACAGTGCCACAGACGCACTGCAGGCTACTGGTTCAGGAAACAGTCCTCATCCTCCATAAAATGTGCTGCACACATCTGAATATTTGGGTTAAACTGTTCTGGAACCGTGTTGAAACACAACTTAACCACTGATTTCTAGTCGTGTCCTCTTTTGGAAGAACAAACAAGTAGTTTCGCTTTCACAACGAAGCACACAGTGACTCATGGCACCGGCTGCAACAGCAAGAGTCATGCCTTCTTTCTTTGCGTGAATATTTGGGTGGCGTTATACAAATCTTCCCACACAGTGACGTAGACATGTGGGGCGTGTTAGAATTGTGTGTTTTGTTAGAATGGTGTTTGACTCTTAACTTTGATAAAGAATATCTCTTTGGATTTGAGACTTTAGTCTTTGCAACTTTACAGATCTTCTTTATGCACCAAGAGCTTGTAACACTCCAAAGAGAAAGAAAATCTGAAATCACATCATTTGACCTCTATAAGGATTTGTTTTAGCAAACCATGACAACCCTGAGACTTAATCTCTGAGCAGTGATAGTTTAGTGTTATTTAGATACTGTTATATAATGTTTTTGAATCAGTTTGTATTTTTATATTTTCCTTTTAGTTTAAGTTTTAGTAATTTTGTATTGTGCTTTTGTTATTTTTATTAGTTTTATTTTGTATAATATTTCTACACAGTTTTTAGTCATTTTAGTATTTCAACTTAGTTTTTTTTAGCTTTAGTTTTCATCTAATATTTATATTTGAATTACCCCTCAGTAGTTTAGTTAACTTTGACAACATTGTTTTTGTTTCAATTAAAACTAATGCAGTTCTGTGTTGTGAATGTTAGTTTATATCAGCCGTGTTCATTTAAGAAAAGCAAGCGAATCCTGTGGTCCATCACACTAGTATTATTTTAGCAGATGAGAGCAGCAGATCATTTCTCTGGTAAAAGTTTATCTGAGGCAGATGCATTGAGTGAGAAGTGATGATCTCTCATGAATGAGAAGCTGTGGATGTAATGTTCTGCGCTGCTGTGTTTTGTAATTGTGGTAATTGCCGTGTAAATGCCCATAAAACTCACCAAATAAAACGTTACGACGTCTCACTCGGTGTCCGCGGGCTGAGAGATGTGCTGACAGAGCTAGAAAATAATGATGCTGCTTTAATTAAATTTAATATTCCTCCATACACATTTCTGAGCGTTTATTGCATTGTGTGATTGGTTTAGAGAAGTGAACAGAAGCAGGAGATCACTATTGAACCAAAGCAAGAATACATTATGATATCTTTTCCCCTCTCCTTTGAATTTGCATGATAAGTGTGGCAGAAAATGCTTCTGGGTCTTGGGACTGTAAACAGAAGTATTTGACGTGTCTTGTGTATTTTCTGAACGAATGCAGCTGAACTTGAATGAAGTCGGACTCTTTGCGTGTGTTTCTGCAGAACGCTGAATTCTATCGACAGACTGCACACATGTACGAGCAGCAGGCGCTTGAAGCAGAGGCCACTGTTAAGTGAGTACAGATGTTAGTCTTATTTCAGTAGCAGACTATTATGGTTTTTAAAACAAGCATTATTTTTTTATTTCAATATTAATTCATTATTTTCATATTTTAAGTTTTTGTTTTAAATGTAGTTAACTTTTTAGTATTTTTATTAAGTGTTTTTGTTATTTGTATTTTCTTTTTAATAGGTTTATTAATTTTATTAGTATTTTTATTAGTCTATATAATTTTTATTTTAGTTTTCGATTTAGTTACTTCAGTACCTAAATTTAAAATAAATTAAAATGAGAAACATTGCCTTGGCAACTGGCTAAAATTATTTTTTTTATAAAGTAAAAATAAGAAAACATTTTATTTATTTTTGTTAATGTATATTTTATTAGGTTTTATTTTTTATGTTTTAAGCTTTCATTTTACTTTACTATTATAACCCTGGGTTGACTAGATAAATAACATTTTAACCTTTAATGACTCATTTTTGTATGTAAAAGAGCATTGAGACACAGACATGTCTACTCAATATGAATGCCTGACTTTATCTCTGAAAGATCATCTTGTCTTTTTGTGAGAAAGTCATATCATATGCAAATTCCTCTGTAGGCCACTAGATGGCAGGACTATGACTTTTTCCCCTTTAGTTCTTAGATAAGTGTCTCTCAGTCTTTGCACCTGTGATATGTTTTGTGTTCTTGAGCTGGTGTTTAACACAGTTTGAAGCTGATCCTGTTTTAGTTGATTAGAGTAGAGAGGCATAAAACTTGAATGTCTTCATTGCAGTGAGTGTAATTCTCCCACCACTGTTGATGACGTGTGTGTGTGTGTGTGTGTGTGTGTGTAACACTCAGGCCTCGTCAGGTGAGTCCCGTCTGCTCTGAGCTGCAGTTGCAGGTGTTGAGCTGCTACAGACTGAACCCACAGCAGACGCTGCGCTGCTCACAGCTGGCCAAAGACTACATCAACTGTATCAACACCTCCAAGAAGGTACGTGTGGGGTCTGTCTGCTTTTATCAGAGATGGACGATATTATTATTATTACTGTATATAACATTAAAGGGACAGTGCACAGTCAACCAGTCTTTAATTGTTAAAAAAAAAATAAAAAATGCAGATTGCGCAGTATTATTTTTACAAATTATTTATGTACTATTATAGCATTTATTAATATTCTGAATTTATTAATGTATTAATATTTAGCTTTTTTTAAGTTTTAGTAATTTTGTGATTTTCTCTGTAATTTAATTTTTTAAATATATATTTCTAATACTTTTTCAGATTAGTTAGGCAACATTTTTAAGATTTTTAATATATATATTTTAATAGATTCAATGATAGATTTATTTTAATCACCAGAAATGATTTTTATTAGTTGTAGTTTTAGATAACAATAACAGGTGTAATAATAACAATTGTAATGTATAGTTGAAAAGATGGATGACTGTTTTGTACTTTTTAACCAGGAATAGAAAAGAGTTTACTGTCTGAAATGTAAGAGACTCGACCTGATGATATTGACTGATGATATTTGAGTCTAATCAGACCCATGCTGATAACAAAACAACATGATAATACTGGCAGATAGTGATATTTCTCTGCATTGTGTAACGAAGAGCTAGTTCATTTAAAAACATGCCAGAGTCATTTTCTCTGCAGGAAATAAGAAGCAGTGTCCACTTCTGTGTGTCTCATCTGGTGTGTGTGTGTGTGTGTGTGTGTGTGTGTGTGTGTGTGTGTGTGTGTGTGTGTGTGTGTGTGTGTGTGTGTGTTGTTTGTGTTTTTGTGTGTTATTTTCATGAATTTTGTGTGTGTGTGTGTGTGTGTGTGTGTGTGTGTGTGTGTGTGTGTGTGTGTGTGTGAAGCTGGCGCCGTGGCCGTATGCCAGCTAGATCGGGCACACTGCCCCAGTGCTACTGAAGTGAAACACAGTGCTAATGAAAGACATTTACATTCAAAAGAATGATCTACAGCTGAAGAATCTCCAGCACTGAACACAGACCCTCTCCATATCACCGTCATACTCTGATTCAGCTGATATATAGTCTCTGTCGTTAGTTTAGTATAAAAAACTAAACAACAAAAATAATAATTTTGGCCTGTTTTGAGAAAACTGAAATAAAGTCAAAATCATGAAATAAAAAACAATTATAGCATAAAAAGTTTAAATTATGACAGTCATAATTATTACATTTCTCAGTTACATTTTTTTTTTAAAATTTTTATATCATAATTTTGACTATCATAATTAGCTATTTTTTATCTCAATTATTTGTATCGCATAATTTCAGCTTTTTATCTCAGAATTACTTTTATTTCTTAACTTCAAATTTTATCTCATAATGAAGTTTTTGTCTCATAATTTCAATTTATGTCATAATATTATGACTTACTATCTCATTTGCAGATTTGTCTCTGTGACTTTGTATCTCAATCAAATTTGAACAAAAAAAATCATTATTATTTTATCATCTCATAATTTTGGCTTTATCTCATATTTTGAAATATGTAATAGTTTTAAGATTTTATCTCATAATTATGACTTATTTCATAATTCTGATTTATCTCTTCATGGCTTAGTATCTCATAATTTAGACTTTTTATGTCATAATTTTCCAAAGCAGGATTTCTTGTTCTTATGTGGCAGAAGTGGGCCTCCACAGACCCGAGCCAGAGACACTCAGAACAAGCCCCAAAACACATTCACACTGAGGCACCATGTTTTTTTACTGGCAACAACTGCAGAAAATTTACAAATCAGCTTATTTGTTTGTTTTTTGCACCATATTTTTGTTGTTGAGGCTGTTTGATTTGCATCATGTCAGACTGTACCACTTTACTGTGGAAAACCACACAACCTCAAACACAGACCAGCTTGAAACAGACCCGTCAGCGTTAGAGATCTCGCTGCGCTGGTGATTGAAAGAGCGCTGATAACGAAGGAAACGCGTGTCAGGACGATCCTGAGATCATTTCTGCAGCTGTGTGATGGATTCAGATGATGAAGCTGACAGCCATTGTTTCCTCCAGAACTGTTCTCCGGACCGAGATGTTCATATCTCTGAGCAGACAGTCGACGTCTGACCTTCGTATTTGTAAGACTTTCACGCTGAAGCCGCTGATACCTGAAGCTAAATATGGCACATGAAGGCCTCGTTCTGGATATTTCCTATTGATTGCCGTCAGACACACAGACTGCATCAGAAGAGAAATGCCACTTTAAAGAGGTCATATGATGTGATTTCAGTTTTTCCTTTATCTTTGGAGTGTTACAAGCTCTTGGTGCATGAAGAAGATCTGTAAAGCTGCAAAGACTAAATTCTCAAATCCAAAGAGATATTCTTTATAAAAGTTGAGACTCGTCCACGCCCTCCTGAAACGGCTCGTTCTAACACGCCCCACATCTCTACGTCAATGTGTGGGAAGATTTGTTTAATGCTGCCCAGATGTTCACGCAAAGAAAGAAGGTGTCACTTTTATTCTCGTTGTAGTGTTGATGTTTCCGCCGCCGCTGCCATGTCCTAAAGATGCTGTGTGTTTCACTGTGAAAGAGAAACTACTTTGTTTGGCCTTCCAAAAGAAGACACGACAAGAAATCATGTTTATATCACGTTTATAGTGGGTTTTATCTTTATGTCTCGTCGCTCTATGCAGGACGGCATCACAGTATGATAAGAGGCGTAACATTTCCGTCACACGCTTGAGGCATTCGGCCAATCACAATGCACTGGATATCTGGCCAATCACAGCACACCTCGCTTTTCAGAGCGATGAGCTTTGTGAATGTCGACACGTTTCAGAAGGCGGGGCATAGAGGAGAAACAGTAATGTACAGTATGTGAAAAATAATGTGTTTTTTAACCTTAAACCACATAAACACATTTCATTACACCAAATACACAAAATAATGTTATTTTTAACAGCATCACATGACTCCTTTAATCAATTGTCTTTATTATCATTCTGTCATTCACCATCTTTTCTAGTCTGTCACCTCTTCCTGTCTGCCACTTCCTGTCTGCACTCTTTCTTATTCTTTATTCCAGAATATCTGAATGTTGTTTCATCAGATCAAGTGTCTGTATCTGTGTCTCTTTTCTCTTCTGAACTTCACTTTTCTGTTTCATGACTTTTAACTAAACCACTAGTGTTTTTTTTTTTTTTTTTTTTTTTTTTTTGCAAAACTCCATTTGTTTTTTTGAAACCCAACAACAGACCTGTTGTCAGAGGGAAAATAAATAAATAAATAAATAATAATAACATCAGGGGGGTATTCCAGAAAGCAGGTTATGTGACATACCCGGGTATGTTTAAGAGTAAGTAAGCGGATAACCTCAACTTTCGGTTCCAGAAACTGAACCTGCTCCGGAGTTATGTTCACTTCAGCGAGCCTTCAGTGGGCGTGACAGATTATATAATATTACAATATGTAATATAGCTTATTATTATATATATATATATATTTGATATGTTAATGAGGAAGCGCAAATATATAATAAAGAAGGTAATATATTATTCTAATATGATTATTTATTTTATTGGCATATGTAAGAGTTATGTGTATAAATTATAAAACACTATGACAAGGTAATGTTTAACTTATATTTATTTATTTTATTTATTACGTTATATTATCTCACACATGCATTTTCTATAATGTCTAAATTCTAAATCAAAATACATATCTGAAATGACTTAATATATAATTAGCATAAAACAAACAATATAATTCACATTCTCAAGGATTAAAGATTAAATAGAAAAAAATAAAAATGATTGCACGGTCATCAATTAGGTGGCGATATGCACTAAGCATGTAAACAACTAATGAACAAAAGAGGAAGAAAGAAACAGTTTCCATAGTGACTCGTCGATTCGTCGCTCTGTTGAGAATGTCTTGAGTCTTAACCAGGAACATACTCTGAGTTGAATGAACTTACTCCCGGACGCATTTACCACATACCTCGAGTAAGCAAGGTTTGGGGTTAATCAACCGAGAGTTCAGGGTTTTGTTCACGGTAAGTTAACCCTGCTTTCTGGAATACACCCCTGTATGTATGTACTATATATATATATATATATATATATATACATATAAGAAATTTTATGTGACAGTTATTGGAAATGCAATAAATAAATCAATGCAATGAATTAATATTATTATTATTATATTATTTCTTAAAATACATAAAGTCTCTATATCTCTCTCTATATATATCTTAATAATCTTTTATCTCTTTTGCTCACCAGTATCAAAAATAGAGTAAAATAAATAAGTAGAAGATCAATAAGTCATGGCAACATATTTTTTTTTTTCCCCATTACTTTAACTTAATCAAAATAATTGAACCAATTTCAACTTTATTTTGCGTTATGCAAGGTTCAGTTTTATTTATTATTTTTAATATCTGTTTTCTATGTGAATTTATTGTAAAATGTAATTTATTGCTGTGAAGCAAAGCTGAGTTTTCAGCATCATTACTGCAGTCTTCAGTGTCTCATTTCTGTCGTCGTACTGTGTAATGTTTTTGGAGCTAGTGTCTCTTATTACTGTATTGTGTCTAAATATCCTCTGAGTGAGTCCCATCATCTGTGCGGGACAGTAATAAAGAGAGAGTGTGTGTGTGTGTGAATGCTGCTCATTGATGAATCTGCGGGTCGGGTCATTAATCTGCAGGACGAGGATGAGGACAGGAGGAAGGTGGTTAGAGGGTTCCTGATGCCCGCGGCGCTGCTCTGCTCAGGCTGGCATCTTCATTTTACGCTTCTTTGGCTTGATTGGGGCGCTGTGTTCCAGCTGTGGCTGTTTCTCTGTGCTGTCGGCTGAGGATTGAAGATGTGCGGCTTTGTTCCAACATCAGTGTCTACCTCGAGCAGAAAACTCCAACCCTGAGCTCAGACGCTGGCTTTACCGTTCAAATCATCTTTCTCTGAGAGATTAATGTAGTGTATAATGTAGTTTACTGCATTCATTTAGCATGACTATACAGTGGCCAAAACTATTAGAACACTAGTATTTTCAGCAGCTAAAAACTGGTTTTAAGTCAGTTATTTCTATCTTTTGCTGTAGTGTGTCAGTACAAAATATCAGTTTACATTTCCAAACATTCATTTTGCCATTAATTGTAATAAAAGTGAAATAGCTACAAATGAATTCAATATAAATCGGTTTCAGAGTGAAGTGCGGCACTGTGTTCATTTACACACGAGCAGCTCATGATCCGGTGTTTTCCGCGGCTCGGTTCTCTGTAAATAAATCTCCATCTGCTCTGAGTTTGACTCGCATCTAACAAAACAAGCAGAACATCTTTACAGAATGTGTAAACTGGCTGTTGGCAGCAAAAGAGAAGATTGGAAAAATCCCTGCAGTTTTACATCGAAATAAAATGTTTAAAAATGAAGGAATTAAGACAGCATATTTTTGCCCATGTTTCAACATCAGGAAAGACTGAATTCTGACAATAAGAGGAAAAGCAGAGATGATATAATCATCAGTTTTGTTCAGCTCACTGCTGTTTTCTGTGTGTGTGTGTGTGTGTGTGTGTGTGTGTGTGTGTGTGTGTGTGTGTGTGTGTGTGTGCTGCTTATAGAATAACTCAAACTCAAGTCAGGAGAGGTGAAGGACACACGAGTGCTGGAACTGATGAAGGAGGTTTATTATGGAAAGCAGCGCTTGTTGACTGTTTGTTCGTTCTCTGCAGAACTTGCTGGTGAACCACGGATGAAGATGATGATGGTGGGTGCTGAAGAAGAGGAGCAGCGTTAGAGGATGATTGTGTGTTTGTGTGTGTGTGTGTGTGTGTGTGTGTGTGTGTGTGTGTGTGTGTGTGTGTGTGTGTGTGTTGAGCTGATCTTCATTTACTGTGAGCAAATAAAGTCTCGTCAGCAGCTGTTTCTCTCTTCAGTCTCTCATTACTCTGTCAGCTGTCCCAACAGTGACTGTGAAGAGTTGTTCTTCAGTCTGAAACTCTGTTTTCTGATGATCTGCACTAATAAATATGATTAAACTCAACCATTATGGAGATAATAAACATCTTTGTCCACTGCTGTGTGCTTTGAGAAAATGTATTTTTACTGAACATATAAAATCACCATTTCACTATAGTTGATGCATATTTGAAAATATAAATCTCTAATATTTCAGTGTCGTTTATGCACTTTGGAACATATAAATCAGTAATATTTCAGTGTAGTTTATGCATTTTTAAATCACTAATATTTCAGTGTAGTTAATGCATTTTAGAACATCACTAATATTTCAGTGTAGTTTATGCATTTTTAAATCACTAATATTTCAGTGTAGTTAATGCATTTTAGAACATAAATCAGTAATATTTAAGTGTACTTTATGCATTTTTAAATCACTAATATATGAGTATACTTTATACATTTTAAACATAAATCACTAATATTTAAGTGTACTTTATGCATTTTTAAATCACTTATATTTCAGTACAGTTGATGCATTTTTTAACATAAATCTCTTAATATTTATGTATTGTTAACAGAAAATTCTGTAATATTTCAGTATAATTAACGAATTTCTGAAAGCAATATTTGCTTTGGCTATGTGAGATAATAAAAGATCTCCAGGAATTGGCATTAAGATCATTTAACAATCTTTGCATCAGATTTATGTTCAAAAATGCAGCTGTCGGTGATGTTTTCTCTGTCCATCGGTTGATTTTTATACTTCAACACTTTTTCTAGCTTGATTTTTGTGCTAAACCTGACACACATGTGTTGTGTGATAACTGAGTGTTTGATGAAGTTCCTGCGAGAGCTGGAGTCAGTGTCTGGTTCTTCAGGGATCAGTAACAGATCTCTGTATCGTTCTAGAGCCGCGTGTCTTGATTTCCATCACAGACTCACTCTTGTGTTCCTGAGGAGCGGATGCTCAGGAGAGGACTGGCCTGTGTGCTTGTAGTCATGGTAACGCTGGTGGAGACGGATGGAGATAGCTGGGATCTGGCGTTACTGGTGTGTCGTATTGATCTCCATCACCACGTGTGAATCACAGAAAGAGAGTTAAACATTGATTCAGACGTGCAGCTGCAGAAATACAGTTTACTCGTGTCACTGAACATATGACTGCACTTTATTATGTTTGCTGAGCCCATATTAAAATAAAACCAGGATATGAAACTGCTGTCTTGTTTGAAGTAGAATATTAAATGATATGAAGATGGGTCAGAAACACTCAGTAAGTGAAAGATAGGTCTGTTTCTCATTATTTGGTGTTACTGCCATTTGTGTCACATTACCAGGAAGAAATCAATATTTTTTTACCACTTATTATTTTTTTACTCTGTTATTATTGAAATTACATAATAGAGTTTAGTTTTTTGGCAAAAAGTATAAAAATTGACAAAAATATTATGAGATGATTTTTGCTCAGTTTTCACTGTCATTACAAGGGTTTCTAAACTATTCAGTCAGCTGACCCTCTTTTAATTTTAGTTACATTTTTAGTTTTTTGTGCTTTTATCATGTATTTAGTTTTTTTTTTTTAAATATATATATATATATATATATATATACACACACACACACACACACACACACACACACACACACATATATATATATATATATATTTTATGTTTATTTCACTTCAGCTTTAGTTTAAGTTATTTTAGTAAATTTTTATTTTATATAAATGTATTGTATTTCAATTAACTTTATTTCAAGTAAAAATAATTTTTTTAATGGTTTCAGTTTTAGTTAATAACCCTGTTAACTATAATAAACTTTGTTTTAAGTCGATATTTTAATAATTTATAAACACAATAGTAATGTATGGTTCTTTGCTGTTGGTTAATGGTCACATGACATGCAAGTGAACAAATAAAATATTTCATCTTTTTTTTCTTTTTTTTAGATTTTAATTTTGATTCTTTTTTTTCCAAATATGTATATATTTTTATTTGACTTTTTAATGGTTTAATTAATTATTAGCCTTTCATCAACCCCAGTTTGTTAAACCCTGATTTATTGCAATGGATTTCAAATGTACTTAATAACTAGTGCTACTTTGCAAGATAAGGTTGCAATTGGAGTTAAAAGTCTAAGACTGTACTGGTGGACCCACTAATGTGAATAATAGCTATATATTAACACTGAGAAAATAAATATACAGTAATGCAAAAATATACAGCGTCAGAGACTCTCACTGTGATCATAAAATTCCAGTGAAGTGCAGCATGTTGTTACATATTCATTATATGAGTTTCAGAATATATTACTGATTCACATATTATTGGCTCACAGCATCAGTTTCTTCAAAAATAACTGATGTTCACTTGAAGATCCTATATGGACTGTATCTGCATTCAAATGCCATTTGGATTAAACATGTGACGTGATGTGTGACATCTGCTCTGCTGGAGATATTCATATATCACACATTCATCTGAAATATCACTGGAGCAGCTTTTATTGTATTACTCTCAGTATTACAAGTGAAATTGTCATTTCAAAAAGATTTAATTGAATTTACTTTAATATGGAATTTTTATTCTAATCTCTTGCACTTTGCATATGTCATGAGGAGAGAAAGAGCTGTTGGGTAAAACTTCATTCACAGCCCGAAGCTCAGAAACAGACGCAAAGTGAACAAATGCAAATGAGTTGAATGAAAGTTTCTCCACAGCAGGTGCAAAATGCCTTCAAAGCATTAGAAAATGCAAAAACTGAGCTGTTGTGGATCCACAAACACACACACACACACACACACACGTCTGTAAATCTGTAAATCTCTCAACAAGCATCTGTCAGAAGGGTGTGTGTGTGTGTGTCCTGTATTTGCATTTATAAGCATGCATTCACCATTACGCCATTAGAAAATCAAATCCTCTGATGGCTTCCGAAAGTCAATGTTATGATCCAGATTTGCTCCTGAAAGCAAGATTGGCTTTTTACTTTCTTTCAGTCTTCCTTTTAAACACTTTAACACTTTTTTTAACGGACTTTTTTTTTTGGAATCTCATTTCACAGCTCATTTAACACTCGTGGAAGCATATTCATGAAAATAAAGCCTCTCCGCCGTCATTTCCATTGAGCTCCGTGTTCTGCGCTCATTATGACCTGTTTACTTGCTTTAGTATAATGTAAAATAATTGGATCCGACTCGTTGCAGTAACGAGTATTTGATGGAGAATAGTTGGGCTGATGCACTGCTGCAGGAAAAACACAGTTTGAGTCTCGCTGAACTGTAATCTGCAGGAAATATTCGGCTTAATCACAGTTTGCCTGATAATAATGCAGATGCCAAACCGCAAAATGCTCTCATGCCAACAAGAATTACCTGATTATGATTATTATAGCTGGTCTGTCATTATCTCATTATCTTCATAACTTCATATAAACTATGAAGCATTGCTCAATAAAGATGCAAAAAAGGAATGCATTTAAAATGATGTTTCTGCTCAAGATGAGGACAGATAACAGGTGTGAGAACGAGCAACACGGTCTTATAAGAAAAAGGCTATTAGAATAAATCAAATGTATAAATACATACATATGTGCAGCAGCTGCTAACTTCAGTTCAGAATCAATGGCAACAGATCACAGAAGCATTAATGCACAACAAACATCATTATTCATATCAAGGTGCCTTACTGTATTCAGATAAATCTCGTTTCAATCAGATGAACTAAAATTATGATTATAAAACTGATTGAATGAGCCACAATCAAAGCTTTAAAAATCTGTGAAACACATTGTTCAACAGCCTGCAGTTTAGTTAATAAACTATATTACCTGATGCAAAAAATTAAATAAATAAAATGTATTCTGATTGCTATTTTTTCAGAAATAAATTAATAATTAAAAAGGATTTGAATAATAAATTTGTCATGGCACTCAAGAGTTAAATATGAATTAAAAGCCTTAAATGCATCATGGCTATTAAATTATTTAAATTAAAACATTAAAATCTTTCCATCTGGGATTGTACATTACATCTATTGTTGGCTCGTTGATGATTGCTTAGGATTAAAGCATCTGATAAATGCATAAATGTAAATATTTGAGCAAACCAGCCAGTCAGATTGAGGCTTATGGGCGGGGTTAACAGAAAGTGAGCTGTCAATCTTTATGACATCACCAAATGCTTTATAGGGTGTGTGTGTGTGTGTGTGTGTGTGTGTGCAAATGCTGGCAAATATTCAAAGGCTGCAGACAATAAGGTCAAAGGTCAACAATAGTTTACTATGATGTCACTAATCAACAGAGGTCTTGAACTCCAGTCTGTCTGTCCATAAAAAGAACCCAGAACATTCCCTTAATGAAAATCTATGGGATTTTTTGGGATTGTTATTTGACTGCTACAGGAGAACCAAAATACCCTTAGACTCCAGAGGGTTAAACCATAAATTTCTTCCCTGGAGATTTCTAAATGGCCTAAAATATCCAGGTTTTAACTTTGTTTTTTTTATAGTCTCTCTACAGTCCTCATACATTATATAAAGACATATTTGCATTGATTTTACTGTTCTCTGTAGATCCCGCTTTCTCTCACGCCATGAATGGTCGATTATTTACAATTCCTCCATGCAACTGATCAAACTACTTTTCAGTCATTACCTTCAGCAAGTATGAAAACTACAGGAAAGCAAAGCTAATACCTAGACATTTACGGCTATATAGAAATCCCGTGAAAAGAGGATCTATGGCCTCCCTAGAAAAAATAAAGCATTTTAAGTCAGAACAGGCTTAAATACCATGCAACAAACTGATGCTAATATTTTGTCACAGCTTGAAAGCTCTGAAAGAAAAAACAGCAAACTGTGTAAGTAAACAGAAATACACCCTTTATAGCTGAGGTAAAGACTTGTGATGTTGCACACGTATATGAAAACACTTCCTGCAGCTGTACGGTGGCCTGAGGGCGCCAATTTGAGATTGAGTGTCATTTCACATGAAGAGCTGTGAGGAGATGAGAAGCGTGGAAAACAGGTTAACCTGAGACTCCCAGCTGTGTGTGTGTGAGTGAGATAAAAAAACACAATTAAACACTATGTTACAGTATATGTTTGCATTTATACACACAATATGTGAATTATATAATTGAGCATTTCATCTCAGGCCTCAGTGTGCTTGCATTCATCTGGCTTTCTCGTGGTTCTGATTGAACCGCCTCAGGACTGTTTAACACATAAACCAGATCTCCGCTATGCTTCTGTGGCTTTAGACAGTTATTTGAGGATCAGCTCCACACCTCCAGGTGTAAACAGATGCCGTTCTCAGCTCTGAACCCCAGGTAGAGCTCATCTCGCTGGGGTAATCATCCTAAACGTCCCCCTCCTCTGCCGCCCGCCTCGCCCTGAAATTCTCCTCAGAAGAGACACTGTGAGGTACGGAAGATCATTAAAAGTGCATGGACAGTGACTGATTGGTGTTAAATGTGTGTGTGATGCTGCTCTATGCTCCTCTCTGGATTGTATTTCTGTCACTGTTATATGACAGAGATGAATGGCTCTGAGGGTTTGTTTGTGGAGGAGTGTGTGTGTATTTGGAGAAGGCTGAAGTGATGTCTTGGCAAGCAGGAGATAAGTGTTAATGAGCGACCAAAGCTTGTGTCATTCAGACCTGAAAATATAGCCTACAGTACTTGACAAAAGTTTTGAAACATTAAGATTTCTTCAAATGTTTTTAACAAAGTCTCTTCTGCTTGCCAAGGCTGCATTTACTGTATGTGCTCAAAAATACAGTAAAAATACTAACATTGTGAAATAATATTTCAATTTAAAATAGCTGTTTTCTATGTGAATACATTGTAATATATTCCTTCGATCAAAGCTGAATTTTCAGCAGCGTTACTCCAGTCTTCAGAGTTCACGATCCTTCAGGAATCATTCTAATTTCACAAGCTTTTACCAGTTTCTCCTAAACACTGTAGGGTTTGATTGGACACACAATCTTTGACATCAGCAGCAAATTAAGTAGGAGCTGGGGAAGTGTTCCTCCTGTATAAAAGTTGATAAGTCTGTTTATACAGCACTGGGACAGTGTTTATATCAATCCACATCTTTGCTCCAGACAGACTGTCAGTTTATACTGACTCTTCCTGCGGGTTATACAGTTACACCAGTAGGTGGCGACATGAAGCATGAGTTAATTGATTCACTTATTCACCCGATTTATTCAAGAACAATAAAGAAACAATCAGTGAGTGAGTCATTGAATTTCTAACTCAACCTAGTCCTTCAGAAATGCTTGAATGTTCACTTAGACAAGAAAAGACCATTCGACCAACATATAGAGCAACAACACTCAGTATGTTTACATGGACAACAGTATTCCTATTTTTACAAGACTAAGACAATACTCTGATTAAAAATCTACCATGTAAACAGAGATTTTTGATTAACTAGTCATACTCGAAGTAAACACAAATTGCATTAAAACGTGGAGTATTCCTAGTCACATTATAGAAATGCAGTATACCTTAATCACACTGTTACCGTCGTGTAGGACTTTTTGCAGTATTTTGCGACAGGATACACACGGCAGTGATCAACCGTTTGAAAGCAAACAAAAGAGAATGGCTTCAACACTGCCGTCGTCTGTTTGGATGTATATAGCATGACAAATAATTAACTGCACTTGAAGCTTTCATAAATACTATAACATGTAAAACGGTAACATGTAAAGCAACTAATGTAAACACCTTAATCATAATATTGTCTTATTTAGAATAAGGTACAAACAGTTAGATTACTGATGTTCATGTGAACGTAGTTATTGTTTTATGTGTCATTTGAGGCTCAGTAAATCTGAAAATGATGACAGTACAATAACAGATGGAAGTGAAAAACACTCGATATCACAGCAGTGCAGGATACATAGAAACATGTCACAAACATTGTCAAATCCAGTGATTAGAAGCCAACAAATGTCCTCAGACTGGCGAGCTCCATGACGTTCCCTCAGCTGTTTTGAAGTCCCAGCTGTGTGCTCGTTCTCGTGGTGTTAAACATCTGTGGATTTGTGTGCTGAAGTGACTCTGAGTTCACACAAACAAACAAACAACTACAGAGCAGCAGATTTTGCAGAGCTGCAGAAAAAGGGTGGCAAAAAAAAAAACATGGCTTAAACATTTTTGTGCATAATTTACATATTTCACTTTGTGTTATTTTATAGGTTTGATGAGGTTAGTTTTATAAATAAAAAAGAAAAAAACTTTTGATTGCTATTGTACAAGCGGACCCTTTATTTGTGTTCTTAAGAATCAACAAAGATAATGTCCAGGGTCACAAACACTCATAAATATTTTGCATGCTTATTAGCATGTGAGCTGAAGATGCTAAGCAATATTCATCATGTCTAACTGATCCCAGAGCAACTACAAACATCAGCATATCTCTGTTTTCTGTTTAGCATTCACTGAGTGCAGCTCCTCAGAGATCTGATCTTAAAAACACATCCGCCAGAGTCCAACCCGCAAGTTCAGATGCGTTCAGAGAATCAACCGTCAGATTGTATCCTAAATTAAAAGATTTATGGTTTTTACCAAAAATGCTGCTGTTAATTTATCACTCAGATAAGTTGAGATCAGGGTCATGTTATATTGAAAACCATCTTTATAGAAGTGAGAGGTTATCATCACTCTTTTCTCTTCTTTTTAAATGTTCATCTAAGTTGACCTCCCGATCTGATTTCTGAAATTTGTTTCTGTATATGAACAGGATTTGACTGTAGCTTTTGCATTTCCACATTGTGCAGTTCACAAATCACATTTTAAATGTGCAGTCATTATAGAAACCACAAACTTCCGCTTTGCCGGGCGCAGCTTCAGTATCCAATGCAAGTTGGCATTTTTAAGACTTATGAGAGGTTAAGGAATGGTTGTTGTCATTGCTGTGATCAGCTGTTCCTGCTTTCAGATCTGCTTTAAGAACATGTATATGTTCTTTTAGCTTTCAATATGAGCTTTTCACTGCCATCAACTTTCAAGTGACTAGTTTGAACAGGACTTGATTGCACGTAAAATTATTAGCACTAGACTACAATAAAATACCTAAGTGAATCATCAGCTGTGGTTTGAATAGCACTGAACATGTCTTCTCCATTCGCATGACTCAATCTGGTTTTAATTGGCCTTGAAATCTGAGAAAGATCTTTTAATCAGTGAAAATGAGACGCCATCTGAGGAGAAAAGCTCAGGAAATGTTTGTTTGTTTCAAAGCACCAGTCGTCTACTATTCTGGTGTCATGGTCTGGCATACTAAAAGAGGGATGAAATTAAGTTAAAATGGAGTCATATTCAATAATGAGGACTGATTTGTTCAATTATGACGAATTCATAATGTTTCTCAAATGCTAGTAATTGTTTCACTGTGGGTTTATGAAAGAATAAAGACATTCAGTGAACAAGAACTGTGGCATTAAACAGAAAAACAGAAGCTCAGTGGGAAAACACGTCTTCTGCTTGAAAACACTGTGGCATGGGACACAACAGAAGCCCTTCTGAGAAAAACAGCTGTTTAAAGGGAAATCAAAAATCATTCTCCTTCAAGATATAGTTACATATGACTTCAGCGTCTAAAATACTAAGCCTAAACAATACAATTCAGATATGTTACTCAAGAATACAAGAGTTTGAAACAAAACCTCACACCGTGACTCCAAAAATAGACTCATGATGAACTTAATATGGGCAGCTGTAGCGGCGATCAAAAGCTCTGTAACCCGAGTGGAAGATGTTGTCTCCTCAGCTGAGCTGATGGAATTAGACGTGATTATAGAGTCTCAAAGGAAGCCATCATAGATGTACATTCAGCGACTGAGGTTTTGTCTCAGCCAACATAACAACGATTCGGCAAGAACTGTGTGTGTATGGATGTGCCAAACTTTATAAGGTCTTTTATAAGGTAGAAGACAATTACGCGGTCAAACGAGTGCCTTGGAGTCTTTAACAAGCTCAGCTCCAGCCACAATGCAAAGACCGTAAACATTAAAGTGTCCAAGGTCAAAGCCAAAATAGTCAATTCAAATTCCAGCGAGACAATAGGCCGAATGTAATCTGAAACCAAGAAGGCAAGCACAACTACTCTCAAACCAGAAAAGAAGGCTTCATCTCGCAGCGTTTCCATACATGACTTCACAGTGCGTAAGAGACATATGCAAAGTATTTAACAGCTGAAATCACAAGAAACAGGTGAATAGAGTGTCGCTTTGTTTAAAAAGTGGTGGAGAAAGTTTGGTGAACAGACATGCTGGTTGTCGAAATAGCACAGATGTAGCACATATTATTAAGGATTTGCAAAAATCATTAATATGAACTTTTTAATGTACTACTTCAATAAAAACAGGTGAGTTCAATAGATTAGTCATTTTCAAGCTGAAATGTAAGCACAGTTTGCTTTAGAAATATACAAAAATCATTCAAACAGCAATTTTAGGGGAACAATCATTCTTGTCAACTAATTCAAATAGTAAACAAAGTGTCTCATTTAACTTGATAACTTCTTTCCAACATTTGTCAGTTCCAGGATTTTGTACATTCTAAAAGATATAAAGATTCCAAAAGTTTTTTTTTTTTTTTTTTTTTTTTGTAGCAATGTCATAGAAGAACCATTTTTGGTCCCCGACGAACCTTTCAGTGAACTCTTCTTCATGTCAACAGTTATAAAGGATCTTCATTGAAACATTAGATGCCATTAAAGAATTCTGAAGAGTGTAGATCAGTGCATAAATACATGGATCAGCAGTTAAAAGTCCAGAATGACTGGTTGGTCGAGTGGGAATGTTTTTGTAGCTTTGAATGTGGGGGGGGTTTCGGGTTGCATTCCAGGCTATTATAACTTTTTACATTATATAATTAACCAAAATTGCTCTGTATGTAAGTGTATGTATGTCTTGAATTTGCATTTTGTTTTGTGAACAGATAGAATATATATGTTTATCTATATGCTGCTATTGCTATCACTCAGCAAAACATTAAAACTAATTCCAGTGCTGGATGACCATTCACTGTAACAAACACTAGGAGAACTGAAGATGCTTCCTCTGTATTAGATTTATCCCTGCCTTGAGCTATTTCATAGTGTGGTGGGGACAAAATCAGCCATTGCAACTAAATGACGCTTGTGCCTCTGGTGGTGTGTGGATGTCTGTATGACACCTGTGCAGAAAACAGAGTTGTTAATCCCCTTATGGCAGCAATCTTTAAGTAGTGATATGTGGTGGATGGTTGTACTGACGTTGTCTGGTGTGTGTGTGTGTGTGTGTGTGTGTGTGTGTGTGTGTGTGTGTGTGTGGTGTGTGTGTGTGTGTGTGTGTGTGTGTGTGTGTGTGTGCGTGTGTTTTATTGTGTTGTCTAATCTCATCCCAGCAGGGTTGCCAATCCTTGCCATGTTGCTGTGCCTCTAACAGGATTCAGAAGAACAGAAGGTCAACACTTTACTGGGTGATGACCAGTCGCTGAGTGCACATGCTGAGGTAAATTATATTACAAAATAACTTATTGGTGCGGTTATGTTGCGCTTGATGTTGTCATTTATCAAGTTCCCTGAATAAATAAATTCTTGCAGTATACTAATGTTGTTTTATTATGTGATTATCCAATACGAGCACAATTAATCTGTCCAGATCTGACCTGTATACAAAGACATGTCATCAAGTGATTTCCTTTTCCAGGCTAGTACAAACACTTTGATGTGGCTTGGAGAGAGTTGTTTTTTTTAAAGACATGAAAGAAAGACATTAATCATATGAAATCCAATATCAGAGTATCTGTTGAGATCTGACTTTATTGCAGCTCCAACCTTTGTAGTATAATGTTTTGTTTGAATTATTTATATTGACAAATACTTATATTACATGCTTGCTTGCATTCACACAATGTTTGTGAGTCTGTGGAGTTGACTTGCATGCGTGAGTGTGAGTGATGTCGCCACCAGCGGAGCTTTTGTTCTGTATTCAAGTAATCACATGCTCACACAAACACACCAGTTTGTACTTAGTTAACTCCATCACATTATTGCTATAGGAATAATTTCAGAGATGTTTTATGTAAAAAGATCATGTTTCCCTGTAATGATTTGTGTAAAATCTGTAGTTGAAAATAAAAAAGGTTCTGCATTTTTTGACTAATGTAACTTACAGTAATTGTAACACTGTTGTGCTATATTGTGTTTCAGCACTGTTTGTTCTGTATTTTACTGTATTGTATATTGCATTTTATGTTGTACTAATGCATTGTCAATGTTGGGATAATTCCTCTACAGCAAATTCCTCCAATGTGCAAACTGATTTGGCCAATACACTTTGGCTTCACAAGAAAGTTTACAGTGTCGTGGCTTTACACGCCGCGAGGTGGCGCTCTAGAGCAGCGTCCGGGCGCGCACCTCGCGCGTAATTGATCGTTTCCAGCGCAGTCAGTCCTCGCGCTGCTCAGATCGAGGCTGCTCTTCTCCTGAACGCCGAGCCGCATTCCAGTCGCGCCACGGAACGGGATATTTTGGCGAGTTTGGGAATTTAACTATGACTAGGACATGCAATCCAAGGATCATTCGAACGTGTAAGTGCCTCACACGAATTACCCAATCTGTCTACGTTAAAATGGTTAGAAATGCGAGTAGAAATCTTCATGGCAGTAGTTTTGAAAGCAGGATCTTGTTGCCCAGCTCTGCGTTGAGACGTGACTCGTGTAGTGGGTAAATTAAGCATTGCTGTGGTGTTCAAGTGTGGAAACCAGCGTTTGCCTTTTACACTATCCGAATACCGTGGATTATTCTGTACAAAACTATAAGAACCCGGCGTTCAGTTGTTGCCGTAGACTGGATTTTGAGTATTGATCACATTTTGCGACTTTGTAAACACTTTGATGTCTGGTTTGCTGGAACCTGGTGGTTGGAAATGTGTTTTCACACAGTTCTCTTACAAGAGCGTAACCTGGAATGAAAGGTTGGGAATATATTACCGATTACATTTCCTCAAACGCTCGGTTGAATGGCAGCGTTAAAGTAACAAACGTATCGGTTTCGTTTACTTGATCCGGTTTGTATACTTTCCAAACACGTTGTAGAGTTCAACAAACTCGGGTCGTGGCTGACTGCGTTGTGTCAAAGCATTTAGAGTCCAGAGAAGAACAACAGCGAGCGGCATGGTGAGGGATTTTTCTGGTAGGGTTCGGTCAAAGTTACTGAGAACGGTAAGAAACTGACATCCCATTGGCGTTTTGGGCGATTCTCACGTAAATAAAGACCAGGGATGCGTTTCCCAACAGCGCTGTAAGCTTAAGTACATCGTAGACCAATTGAAACCAATAGAGCTACGATCAATTTAGGCTTATGATGCTTTTGGGAAACGCAGCCCAGGAACGCTGTGTGGAATGTTGTTGTGGCTTGTTTAAAAATAACCCAATTGGCAACCCAGCGCTGGGTAAATATTGGACAGAACACGTGCTGGGTTAAAGTAACCCAGCATGCTGGTTTACACATTTTAACCCAGCAGGCTGGGTTGTTGAGAAAACCCAAGATATAGCCATTTTTACCATTTGTGTGTTTGCATTTTTGTGGTTCTGGGTTATTCTTGCTGGGTTATTCTCATAATTTCCCTTATGCTTAACAAGACAATCATGGATTAATAAATAATGAAGAATACAGGTTATTTAGACTGCTAAAAAATATTTTTAATGCAATCTGACATTCACAAATGTGTCAAAATTTGTACCAATGACAAACGACATGCAATTTTCTTTTTCTTTTTTTGTTTCCAGCAAATGCAAAAATCACAGAAATACAGTAATACAGTTAAAATTAGTTCTGAATGACCCATGTCTAGCTGTTTAACTATTACATTTTGACATGTTTAACTATTTAAATACACAGTGAAATGACATTGACAATTAAATTTAAAAAAGACAGAGAATGCAAAATCATTTAAAGATGTCCTAAAATTTATATAAAGTAAGATTCCTAGGTAGATGTGCACTGCTTGGGGTAGTAAAGGTATAGTTCACCCAAAAATGAGAATTCTGTAATTTATTACTCACCCTCATGTCGTTACAAACCCGTAAGACCTTTGTTTATCTACAGAACACAAGTTAAGATAGTTTTGATGAAATCCGAGAGCTTTCAGACCAGGGTGAGTAATTAATGACAGAATTTTCATTTTTGCATTAACTATTGTCAAACACTTAGAAAGCTTTGAAGTGAAGATCTACAGCTGAGAGCAGTGTACTCTGCTATAGAGCCTGTCTATGGATGGACAATTTTAAGAAGGAATTGCAAATTATATTTTCAATTGCGTTTTCCACATGTGACAAATTGTGATATAATCCAAACACAATTGCAAATCTTGCATTACTGTTTGTGTTTTCATGAATGCACAGTGACTGCCAAATTTCAAATGGAAAAGCAAAGTCCATTTGCAACTGTATTTTCCATGTATTATGAGTAATGAGCCTGTCATATTGAAAAAAAATACAGCGGTAAAGCAGCTTTACAGTATTAAATAGGAAAATAGTGTGTAATAATGCAAAAGGACAACAGTAAACACTCCATTTTCAGTTAAAGTCAGTTCATCATTGATTCAGTGATTTATCGTCCAGCTGTGCAATCATGTCGATGATATTGCTGGATATTAAGTGTCCCCAACTAAGCAAGCCAGAGGTGACAGCGGCAAGGAACCAAAACTCCATCGGTGAAAGAATGGAGAAAAAACCTTGGGAGAAACCAGGCTCAGTCGGGGGATCAGTTCTCCTCTGACCAGACGAAACCAGCAGTTCAATTACAGGCTGCAGCAGAGTTTGATTGTGCAGAGGACTCATCTGGTTCCCGCTGTCTTGTTCCGATGGCCGTCTAGGAGACAAGGTCTTTGCTGGGGATCTGTCTCTGCAGCTCATCTAGTAGTCCTGGTCTCCGCTGACATTCAGGGCTGTAGAGGTCATCTCTAGGTGCTGATCCACCATCTGATCTGAATACAGACTGAATCCGGGTGGCTACGGTGACCTCGGAATAAGAATGAAACAGACTAATGTTAGCATAGATTCATCAGAAGAACAAGTACATCGGGTGTTATTAATTACCACGTCTGTTTTGTTTTTCACTGTGTCGCACATGTAACATGCCAAAACTCAAATGGAATCGCAATTACTTTAGCATCTGAATTTCCAATGCCTCACATGGAACCTGTGTTTTTAACCAAATATTAACCAAATGCTTTTCACCTGAGGAATAAAATATCGGGTAAGATGTATAGGCAAATAAGTGTAGACCTGCAATGTTGTTTTGCTGACGTGCATCAGAACGCAAACAGTGAGAGATTTGGGGTAAAAACTACAAAATATCTCCCAATACAAAACACACCCCATAGTATAGTCCCACCCCTGACACGGATTGACAGGTTTCCGTGTAAGGCATCTGAAATTCAAATGCTTTTCAACACATGTGGGAAAATGCAATTAAATATACAATTTGCAATTCCTTTTGAAAATTGTCCAGAATGTCCTTACCTGTCCACTGATTATGATCAATGTCTGATAGATCTGCTGGCATTTTCAAATCGTCATGACAAATGGATGGGGTTTTGTGGACTCTGCTCGGTTAAGGAATTCCATGTTTGTTCCAACCTATAAAATAAATTAAACAAAATACAGATTGTTTTAATAGCAATGATTCACCTATGAGTAGGTCTACAGAAGCTGAATATGCTATAGTGATTGGCTGAAAGGTGTGCTTTCAAAATGTGTAATCAATAGGATGTTCCAATCAGTATAATCACAGTTTTATATTAATATGCTGGCTATATCGAAAACAACACATGCACAGTCACTGGCACACAGATATGTGAGATCACACTGCATAGTCACACAGAAATTTCTATGACAAGTCACGCAGGCACTGGGTTACTCCGCAGCTTTTAAATAGTCCATATATAAACAGTTATAGGTGTAACGTTACCAAAGTGATTAAGGACAAGTCCAAAAACACGATCTGGAAAAATGGGTATATGATGAATTCGCTCTTTTATAAATTATGTACATTCTGAACACAAAGTTACAAAGTGCAGCTTTAACTATAGCACGAAACAAAATTATATGTGCGTTTAAGTTACGCAAGAGTTAGTTGATTTTCACAGACAAACAATTATGTATGTTAAATGTATAATAAACATGAACTTACCGTTAGACTTCTCGATAAGACTGCACTCAACGAGTTTTTCTCTCACAAATGTATCCATGTTCTCTTCTGACAAGAAAAAACAACATGTTGAATTATGACTTACCAAAAACCTTTATTTACGTATGTAAAAAGACTTTAAACCACACAAGCATCAAAAATCACCTCACTAACGCGGCTACGTCACTCGCTGTGCGTGCGCGCACTTTGAAATGTATCGAGGCCCTGAGACGTCGATTCTTTCCCGGGAATCACTTTGTCCGAGAATTGAAGAACCGGTTTATTTGAACCGGATCGTCGGTTCTTTTAGACCTGCGGTCCAGCGACATTGTACGTAATTTGTATGATTTACATGTCGATATGGACAACTGCAGGCATTTGTATGAGATCAGAAAGTTATATTCACTTATTTTAACTCATTTGACTCACTTAAATTTTAAATTCGCTTTTCAGTGTCAGAAACGACTCTTTCCTCTGTTTTCACAGATATTCACATATTTCAGCTTTACGTCACTGTCTGATACTTAATAAAACTGTATTAATCTGTCGTCTCAGAAACTTTAACACGATTATGCGAGTACACGTAGAATGGCCGTTTGAGGTAAACTGTTCGTCATTTAACATAATGTTGGCCTGTAGAAGTTTAACAGTATTGTTGCCGCAAAAAAAGTTATAATTCTGCCAATTTAAAATAATTATTAACGAAAACATTAAATAAACTTACCTTAAAACAGTTGAAACCAGTGGCTTTGCCCCGTTGTCCTTCCAAAATGACAGTTGGGGAGCGATTTAAACATCTTCAAGGCGCGTTAAATAACCCAGCGCTGGCCTGAAACAACCCAGCGTTGCAACCCAGCAGGTTTAACTCAACACCTGGTAAATTGAAACTACCCAAAAGTGTTTAAAAAATAATAAAATAACCCAACAAAATGACCCAACAGACTCAGCCCAGCATTTTGGGTTAAAAAATAACCCAGCCGTTTTTAGAGTGTAGGAACGCTCCGATTTGAAAATCGTCTCGGAACCATATGTTGTTAAAGGGGCTTTTTTAAAACTACCCCTCCTGTTTCTCCACCCAGATGCACCCTAATCTGAGAGGACCACATGTTGCTTTGGTAAAAATCGATTGGCTCTAATAGATTTATAAATTATTAGTAACGGTGTGTTGCGTTAAAAGGGCGTTAACAGCAGAACTGGTTATGGAAGCTGTTGTTGCGGCGCATCTGAAGGTTCTGTCTGTCCGTGGGTGTGTATAAGCGCCTACATAAGCTATTCATTTTCTTGGTCTTCATTAGATCTGCATTTATGTGATCCTGTAAGGGGCTTGAACCCCATTTGCAAGAAGTTGACAGACATGACCGCATCATTTGCTCCTACATGACCACTGAGCTCGCGCAGGCTTTTTAATGAACACTGACTGGCGGGGTTTTGGTTACTGGTGTCTCTAAAAGGGTTTAAGAAATAGATAGTAAAACGATTGGTCTCGACATCTCAGACGACTATTCATGGTCCTGTCTTCTCTATTGCTATCACGACGTGACGGTTAAGAGCGTGACGGACATTCAGATGTTTCCTCAGGGACTCCCAAAACAACCTAACGGGGGTAATCTCCTATGAAATAATTAATAATAATAATAATAATAATAATAATAATAATAATAAAAAGCACTTCAGGCCCCGTAGGTCAGCGAGTTAAAGCCATCTCCCTCGTTTGGACGTGTATTATGAATATGATTCATATCTGTGTAACGTTAACCAAACCACTTAACGGTCATGTTGCGGTTGAGTGACTTTATTACCTCATTATTAGATTCCTGCATTCTTAATGTTGTACGTGTGTCAAATAATTTCGATTTGTCAAATGCTAAATAAGGACTTTTAAACGTGTTATCAGGTTGAAACCCTCGTCTGTAAGCATTTCCTATTAAAATTAGCTAGAGTTCGAGGTCTCTCAGACCCGTCACAGTCTAGAATACGAAACTGATGTAGTGTCGAGCAAACTTTACCTCAGAATTGAGACCTGTGACCTTGCGAAGTGTGTTTTTACCGTGAAAAATCCTTTATAGAGATTCGCGCCGGGAGCATTTGTGATGTGTGGAGTTTGGAATGTGAACTGGCCCGCGTGCTGCTGTAGAGCAACAGATGTGCGCATGCGCGAAGGCTTCCCCCTCCTCACTGGCGCGACTGGTTTTACTCGGACCCAAAGCACAACTAACGACCAAGATTAGCTCCTTTACCAAAATAGTTTATCTCAGCAAGACAAAAATGATTGGAAATAAATTGCACGAGCGGGAAAAATAATTACGGAGCGAAGGATACAAGCGCTGCAGTAAATTGGGCACAAAGGGAAAGAATTAGGCTATTGTTTTTGTTATAGATTATTATGAGTGGAGATGTGAAATGAATTTGGCCAAATTAAAGATTAATGAACGTGTGGGGGAAAGAGAGAGAGAAGATCTTCTTGGCAGACTTGCTGCTAAGCATTAAAATTTACTGTACTGTGGTGTTATCAAATGGTAATAGATTTGATTTCATGGTATGGTAGGTTCTTGCCAAAAACCCGTGGTGGTAGCATGACATATTTGGTACTTGTTAGTGATAGTGTTCAGCTATGAGAGTGTTGTCTTTGTGTATTTTGTGCTCCTCTTGTGTTGTCAACATTCCCAGGCTGCAGTAAGAGAGCTCATAATTGTGGCATTCTGTGGCCCATAGCTCACCCTCTGTTTGACTTCTATTTATAATCTCTCTCTGCGTCCTCTGCCATTCTGTCTCTGCCTCTCAGTCTGTACTGGGTCAACGCTTGTGTGCTGCTTTGTCAGTCCATAACTCATGGGTTTCAGGACCTACACCTTGACTGAAAGAAGTCTTTAGGGCTTCTTATGATCTTAAGGTCTCTTTGTGCTCTATTATAAGTTGTGTTAGTGAGTTATGAAAATATTGTCTCTGTTCAGAGGATGTGACTCCAGAGATGTATGATGGCTCTCAAGCAAATCAAAGTAAATTTTAGTTAGACAGATTAACAACCAGCTAGTGAAGTCAACTAGTTCATGTAGTTTATTTTCTTATTTTAGTGTTGATGTTTTTCTAGCTGTGTTTAACTACCATGTTGTGATTTAGCTGTAAACGTTGTAAAACCAACCCAGGAAAGTGGGAATACAGGACTACTTCTTTGAAAATTGCTTTTTACATTCATGTATAGCCAAATTTATACTTCTGCGTTTATACTATATGTGTACTGCACGTCGACGCGGACAGCGACGCAGAAGAGGCTACGCCGTAGGTCCGGTGCAGAAGTATAAATCAGCCTTAACTCATGTTTGTTTTAATTTTTCTCATTTATATCACAATCTTTTGCTCTCTCACTCTCTCTTTTAAACACACACACACACACACACACAAACACACACTCATTTCCTTACTTGTCCTAAGGCCAGTGGTGATATTAAAAAGCATTTAAAAGGCCTGGCTGTTACTGTGTTTGTTAAAAAGCAAACAGCAAGAGGTCTTCTTCACACAAAGACACTGTTAACTCTGTCCAACCTTCAGGCCGTGACTGCACAGTTTGATAGACTGATAAATTGTACAATATTTGCCCATTTTGAGATCATCAACATTGGCTGATAACTTTACCCACTAGACTTGTTGATGGATAATGGCCAATTTTGGGTTTCAGATTTTTTTAGTCAATTTTGAGTCAATTTCTGCATGAATGTTTACATCCCAATTGCAATGATTTGTATTTGTGACCTACATCCCATACATATGTCCCTTTATTTGACTTTGTCCGCCTCATACTCTAGTTATCAACCCATATTGGTCGGCTATAGTCAACAAACCATACTAGATTGATATCATGCTTTAGAATGCAGACAAATGTTTCACAAACTTCAGTCAAGACTCTCAATGAGACAGCAGTCGTAACAAACATGTATTTTGACCTTTGCGGTTTAGCGTTTGGTCTGTTTTTGTAAATTACTCATACCTTTTGAATTCTGTTGATATGTGGCCTTTGCTTTGATGTGCATTTCCTGTACTTTTTAAAGTGCTTTGAATCGAAAATGTCACAGTGCTGAAGTTTGGTAGTCAAGACAAAATCCGATCCAGAACAAGAAAAGCAAGCATTTCAAAGTTTCTTTAGTTTGAAAATTTTATCACCTTCAGTAAAACTCAGCAACGGAAACTAGCTTTCAGTGGGATGTGGTTTTTCTTTGGATGGCATGTGAACACTTTGAGTTGGCAGCTATACATTATTAATATCCAGCTTTTTCCAGTTTTATTTTCATCTGCTACACTTTTAACTTCTTCAAAGGGCCTCCATTCTCTCTCTCTCTCTCTCTCTCTCTCTCTCTCTCTCTCTCTCTCTTTTCCCTGTGCGACATCTGTTATTTAGGATGAGTTGTTTCTCAGGAATGGCCGACAATTGCTGTGGTTACACCCTACAAGCAAACCATTTTCCTGATTATACTTGAATGCATATAGATGTGAACACATCCATTGCTTAATACAGAAGCTTGTTGCCTTTTGCACATTTAAAGACTCACAGTTTTGTTTGTAATGTTGTCGACTTAATGTTGCACAGTTTACACAGCTAATCGTAGAGTAGGTGCGTCTGTGCTGAGATCATCCTCCTGTAATTCAGTTCTTGCACAATCTCATGCTATTTGAGAGCTGATACTTAACTATTTCGGCAGACAATGTGGAGGAAGGATATGCAGTTGGTTTGTACAAAACAAGTAAAAAAATTACAATTGAGGCGGTGGTTGGAGAGATGTGGGAAGCAGCTCGCTGCCACTTTGGCTTGTTTTTTTGTTTGTTTGTATTTTAGCTCCTGCTTCCCACTGCTTCACCCTCTTCTCCGGATCTGTTTTGCAATTTCATTGGCTGATTGCTGGTATTTTGCTTGTTGTTGATAGTGTGCACATCTGTAGCATCTGCGATCCCTGGCACATGCAATGAGCTGGCTGCAATTTGGGGTTTTTGTTGCAAACTTAAAGCTAAACTGTGTGACTTCTTCACCACTAAACAGAATCGTGAAATAACGACTTTTAAACCGATAGTCTCACCTCAAACTCACGTCATTGGTTGAGTCAGACTGAATGGGCGTCTCAAACATAGGATGGCGCCACAGTGATTATGCTTTTTCAATTAAAACATATCACATGGTTTACTTTAAATTGTCTCTGTATATTAAGCTGGAATTAAAGTACTGAACATTTCTCACACTTCAGCTTCAAAACACAAAAGGACCTTTGTTGTATGGCATTGGCTAGACTTTACAGCTTTGTGTGAAGGACATGCATGTTGGCTTAAACTAGTCCTTTATGTTGTCAATTGTGTCAACAGCACAAATGACATGAGTTCGTCCTGTCAGAGAATGAAAAGCGAGCAGAATCTGAAATAATGAACGAATCTTCATGCTGTGATTTTGAGCCGTGCTTGTATTGTACTGGAGTTTACTGCTGTGGGAGTGCATTTAGATTGTGATTCAGATAGGAAATGGTCATGCATCCATATGGCTGATGCTACATGGTTTCTCTCTCTTTGTCAACTTGACTTCTCTCATCACTCCCACTCGCTCTGCTTTTTCTCCCCTTTCCTCTGGTTGTTTTCTTCTGCCCTCCTCGCATTGCTCATCTTCTGTGCGTGTGTGTGTGTGTCAGTGTTTGGATTTGTTTCTGGTAAATGGACGTGGTCCAGCCCCGAACTGTGATTTGTTTTTCCTTTAAATACAGTCAGTGGCTAAAGCAGCAATCAGGAGGACTGGCCTCTCCAAGACTTTTTCTTTTTTGCTCAGTGTTTTCTGATTGTTTTTACAGTGCAGTGCTTTGATTTTTCAAGAGAACAATTTTGTTGACTGCAGTTGTGAATTGTGAGGTGAATTTCAATCTGTGACTGATCAGTAATTCTCAACTAATGTGTTATGACCCAAATATGGCTTGTAGGTGTGGATGGCATGAAACAATTCCTATTCAGCCTATTTCATGTTTAACGGTTTTATGTATATCACGTACTCTTGGATTTAATCTTTTTGTCAGCTCGTTTTCTTTCAGTTAGCAAAGGTTTTGTATTTTCCTTTTGGAACTGATTTGAGCTTAAGCTAATTGATTTGAGCTTATGCACCTCAGTTTTTGAGTAAAAAAAAAAAGCATTATTTTTGGATAATTTTGGCAATATGCACTGAAAAACTGAGATGCATAAGCTCAGATCATTGAGGCCTACAGTCAGTGAGTTCCAGAAAGAAATACAAAACCTGTGCTAACTGAAAGAAAACAAATTGATGAAAATGATTTTTATTTAGCATAATGAGAGATTTACATGCAATTGTTGGTAGGCTGGTTATTTTTGACCTGAAACACCAACAAGGCGGGGGAAAAATGTTTTGGGAAGTTGTTATATTTTGTGTGAGCGAAGTCAATAAGTTTTAGTCCAATGCAGTTACATCATCTAGCATTTTGGGAAAAAACACAATCCTCTCTGGGTCAAAATCATCAGAAAACATGAATGTTAAAGATGCTTTTGATGTTCGATGTATAATCAGGATCCTGAAGCAGAACCAGTTGAAATCCGCTGCGCTACAAACACCTTCAGAATCACAATCGCAGCTCTGTTCTCCCTTGTGATTTCACACAGAATTGCATTCTCTGCGTGTTGCACACACACACATGCATTCGCTCAAACACACATTTGTCTTCCCTCAGTATTGTGTGCTGTTCTCCTCCTGCAGTTTTAACCGCACAGCCGTTTAAATAATTCAGCATCTTAAGCTCAGCTTGTAAATAATGCGAGCCCACATATTGCACTGCAGCGAACTCTGTTTAATTTAATACAACTCAGTGCATTCATAATTTCAAAAAGGCTCTTTAATGCAATTGTTTCAATTATAAATGACACATGTACACACACTGCAACACGTAGTTTTAATTATAATGTGCTCTAGCGAGAACTAATGAGATTTATTTCCTTCAGTGAGTTATGGCGTTGTTCAAACAGTTTTCTTCCCATGAGCCAATGCGTCCGTGCTCTCTGCTCTGTGTTTGTCTTGTTTGATTGCACTAAGTGGTTGTATATCTAGTGCTGTTTTATTAAAGGGTTGCACTATATTCAAATTCCCTTTTTGTTTTTTTTCTGCAATTAATTCAGTCCCAACCGCTCTGCAATATTTCACCCACAAATGTAAACTCTGTCATCGTTTAGTCATTCCCCATTCTGTTTTCTTTTTCTGAGTAACACAATAGGAGATTTTCGGCAGAATGTCTGAGCTTCTTTTATTCATGCAAGAAAAGATTTTTGCGCCTAAAACCTGAACTTGCATAAAATGTTAACACTGTTCCAGTACTGCTGCCTTGCAAGCACGTTACAGCGAGAGCTGAAAGCAGCACTGAGGATTATATGCATGCAAATGAGCGCATTAATGCTGTTTTCATTGTGTCTGTAGATTTCAGTAGCGCTGTGTGTTTGTATGTGAGCTACTGTCTCCTCATTAATTATTAGTTAGCTCTGTTTTACAATCTAGTGAGCTGTCTACTGCCTACATAGTCAGCTACCTTTTAAAAATACATCTGAGATGAAAAAAAATCATAAGTGACTGATTTGTAACGCTTTATATTGGCAACAATTCATAGAAATGAAATTCCTCTTGAGAAATGCATGCTGGAGAGACTCGATTCACTGGTTCTAAGAATATACATTTTACATTTAGATTTACATTTATGCTTTTAGCAGTTGCTTTTATTCAAAGCAACTTGCACAAAAAGGAAACCAATCTTCAAATCGTCAAATCAATCTATACAAATTTGTCCAACCATGTTTTTTGTGGGGACAAAACCCATTAGAAGCATGTTGCTAACCAAATGATGCAGTTCTCTAGCTAGTATAAAAATACATCGCACACATATTGGGTAAAATTGACTATATTATTGGTATTGAATGACTTGTATGATAACTTCTCCCATTTTGTCCACCATTATGGATGTTTGTTTTTTCACCACTGATCTCAGCACAGTGTTTTCAAAGATTGCCTTCGTGAAGCATGCATGTGTTTCTGGCATGAAATATAGGATCTTATTAGAAGGCGGCATAAATATTCTGCATACCTTCATGGCATATGGTAGACTTATAAAGCTTTTAAATGCTGCCTCGAGAGGGTTTTGGAGCAGGGCGTGTGTGTGTGTGTGTGTCTGCGATGGCCAAAAGCTCTCTTAGATTACAGAATGACTTTTCCTTCTAATCCTTCAATCAGCGTATCTGATATCAGAGAGGCTGTTGTGTGCGTTGATAGTGTAATCTGTGAATTCTGTACTGTGTTAATGTTGTCATTTCACACTTCACTGCACCTTTTAAGGAGCCTGTTTTCACATTACTAACATTCCAGCAGCGTGAGATGAAGAAACAGGCATTTGCGTGTTTTTGACCAAAGTCTGACTCTTTTATCACGCCATATTACTTCAATTTCAGATCATGGTTATGGTATATATATAAGATATGGTTATATTAGCTGGAAATTCGACCACAAAATGTTTTACATATTAAACAACCATGGAATAGTGCCTACATTTGGATAATTGAATAATTGTCTGCTTTATAAATGAAAGGCTGTGTATCTCATTTAATTATATTCCTTTTTTTTTCTTTTTTAACTTTGTAGACACAATCCAGCAGATAAGGTTAAGAAAATGAATACGCAAAATAGTTTTCTATGGCATCGCTGCGAAAACCACTTGGGAACCTATATTTTTTTTAAAAAGTGTAGACTATATTTTTTTACTTGGTATTGGATTTTGACCTTTTTTTGCCCAATATTGGTCAAAGTTTTAGAACAGTAATATTTTTGAAATAGTCACTTCTGTTCACCAAGTCTCCATTTATTTTATTCAAAATACAGCAAAAACATTGTGCAATATTTTTTACAATTTAAAATAGCTGTTTTATGTGAATATATTGTAAATCGTAATTTATTTCTGTAACGCAAACCTGGATTTTCAGCATCATTACTCCAGTCTTCAGTGTCACATGATCTTCAGAAATCATTCTAATATGCTGATTTGCTGCTCAAGAAACATTTCTGATTATTATCAGTGTTACACAGATTATCAGTTATCAGTGATTCATTTTTTTTAAAAGATCCTTCGATGAATAGAAAGTTCAAAAGCAAACAGCATTTAGCTGAAATGTTAAACTTTTGTAACATTATAAATCTTTGCTGTCACTTTCGATCAACTTATTGCATCTTTGCTGAATAAAATATTCATTTCTTTAATTTTAAAGATCGAAAATTCCTACTGACCTCAGATTGTGAACAACAGTGTATTGTTACAAAAGATTTCTATTTCAGATAAATGCTGCTCTTTTGAACTTTCTATTCATCAAAGAATCCTGAAAAAAAAAAAAACTTGTATGCAACTGTTTTCAACATTGATAATAATCAGAAATGTTTCTTGAGCAGCAAATCATCATATTATAATGATTTCTGAAGATCATGACACTGAAGACTGGAGTAATGATGCTGAAAATACAGCAAAATTACAGTTTAACAAATTTTCACTTTAAATTGTAATAATATTGTACATTTTAACAGTATGAGTATTTCACAATATTACTGTTAATGCTCTGTTTTGGATCAAACAAATGCAGCTTTGGTGAGCAGAAGAGACTTCTTCACAAACACTGGTCAAAAAACCCCAAAACACTTTTGACCAGTAGTTTAAACCATAGTGTAAACTGTACAGCAGACTCTGCAGGTTCACACATATCTACCATCATAGTGTGTTTCCATGGCGCTGCTCAGTGATGTGTGTAACAGTGGAGTGTACCACACGAACATGCCGCCCCTGACCCCTTTAACAGCTCTGCATTCATCCGTCTCTCTGCTGCTCATTCTCTCGCTCTCACTCTTTGTCTTCACTGCTTTTGTGTTGGTCAGAGGTCCGGAGAGTCTCTGGTGCATTGTCTGCAGAAGGGGGAATGTTTATCCCATGCGAGCGGCTGATGCAAATGAACGCAGAGGCCAAACTGCAACAACGGTGTTAATTTGAGCTTAACCCGTTGAGCTGTGTGAGAGGCTGTTCATCTTGTCAAAGAAGGTCATGGAGATTTGTTGGTTATTGTGGTTTTTGTAAGAAGTGGGATGTTGGTGGACAGTGACTCATCGTGTTTGTTGAGATGCAGATCTTTTTTTAGATGCACAGTTTTAATATTTAATTGTCATAATTAAGCGTTTGTGCAGTTGTTGCATATAATATATTTAAATTAAAGTATTGCATTTAAATGCAAGTTATGCTACAAATAAATATTTAAAAGAAAAAAAAATTAAGAAACCCTTTTTCTCCTTTAGAGACCTGGTTCACGACGGTACTGGTGTCATAAAGTGGGTGTTGTAGAAATAGATGATTACAGCAGAGTTTGATTGGTCACAGTTGTGTTGTATTGTGTGCTCTCCAATTCTTTTATTCCCAGTCATTGATGAGTAATCAGATTTCATTCATACACGTAAAGAGTGTGTGATTGGATGAATGAGTGATGCAGGAAGCTTTCCACCCTGTTGTTTTCTCTCGCTGGTCCTCGAGCGTTTCTCACGGCCGGGGAATGTGGTGCATCTGGTTGGATGATCTGATCTGGGATTGTCCCAGTTTACAACGGTGCATATTTCTCTGGCTGTGGCCTGCTCGCTCCCTCCTGTGCCGTTCAGCTCTCATCGGACGGGTTTCTGGCTGGCGTTTGGCCGGCGTGCAGGAGATTGTCCCGGGCCGCTTGGCTCGGTGAGTGGAGGAACGGGTCGTGCCAGCCAGACGCAAACAAAGAATCAGACCAGATCTGTCTGTCATTGGCGGCTGCTCTACAAACACACAAACACACACCCGCAGAAACACGAGCCGTGTGGAGAGCTGGGAAACTCGTCGAGCTGCTGTTCTGGTCAACACTCTGCTGGGTGTTTACACAGAGTGAGACGAGCTTATTATTGATTGATTAAACTGACTTGTCTGCAGTTTTGTAGTAGTCAGACAGAATAATGTTTGGCTATAGTGTTTAAAGATGATGTGCGTGTTTCTGGTTGTCGGTACTGAAGAGAGAAACACTGTGACTGATGTTTTATTTTTTAAAACAATTGATCTGTTTTGTTTTTAGCGGTACACGTCAACTTCTGATTCAACCAATGGCATAAGTTTGGGGCGGGACTACCACCTGTTTCTTGACCAATTGGAAATTTTCAGAAAAAAACATCGATGTTTTTTGCAGTTGTGTCTACTTCACCTTTAGAAGGACACTTTGAAAACAAAATGGGAGTTTTGTGGCCTCCAATCCACTGTATTTAGGTGTAATAATTTATTTTATGTCTTGCATTATATTTTAATTTACGCCTTGGACATGCTTTTATCCAAAGCTTATATGTGACCCTGGACCACAACCAGTTATAAGCGTTGATTTTTCAAAACTGAGACTTATACATCATTTGAAACCTGGATTTGTGCTCCATGGTCATATATTGCATTTAAAACGACTTGATTTTAATCAAGTTTATGCATTGTGTTAGATTCAAATCCATAGCGGCCGCTATTTTCTACTGTTTTTACTGTTGAAAAAAAAAAAACTACTTTTTAAATAAATAGCTTCTACTGAAGCATTTATACACTGTCCTTCAGAAGTTTGTAAGATTTAAAAAAAAAAGTCTCTCTTGTCTACTCACAAAGGCTTATTTTATAATAAAGGTAAAATAAAATAGTGAAATATTATTACAATTTAAAACAGCTGTTGTCTGTGTGAATGTGTTGAAATGTAATTTATTTCTGTGATGTGCAGCTGTATTTTCAGCATCATTACTCCAGTCTTCAGTGTCACATGATCTTCAGAAATCATTCTAATATGATGAGTTTGCTGCTCAAGAAACATTTCTGATTATTACAATATTGAAAACCATTGTTGCTGGCAAATATTTTTGCGTGGAAACTGTGATGCATTTTACTTTTCAGGATTCTTTGATGAATGGAAAGTTCAAAAGAACAGCCTTTTTATTTGGAAAGATTTACTTGCCTTTTATAAACATCTAATGCATGTTTTTACTGCTACAAATTTTAATGACCCTTTTTTATTCGTACCTAGCCTCTTCATCCCCCTTAATAAAAAGTCGTCAATTTCTTTACTGATCCCAAATTTTTGCATGGTAAGGTACAGGTTTAAAGGTTGCAATCGTTCTTTTTTGCATTTCAGGACGTATTTTCGACTTTACTCATCTTGACCATTTCAGTGGATTTAAGGAGGTTATAGGTTAACATTGAGATTTTAATATTTGGATAATCAAGTAAAAATAAGATGCTTCAGTCCAGTAAAAATCAGTAAAGATTTGACAGCAGAAAGACACGTGAAGACAACCACGCTGAAAGTGAACGTTTGTACAGTTATACTAAAATAACTTTTACTTGATAAAAAAAAGTCTAAACATCAGTCACATGACAGAAGGAATAGATTGTGTGACAGGTTTATCAGCAATGTTGTGCTTTGCATATCAAATATGACATAGTAGGCTTTAGGGTTAGTAACTTTTTGCATGGGGCACGGTTACACTGCTGCTCATCTCTGTTTCCTCAGATTGTGCGAGTGCAGTTTCTTTGTATTAGTTGCATGAGTTTTTATGATCGCAGGGTGCAGCCAATCACACCACAGCTGGCTTGATTTCACCGCTGGAGGTTTCGCTGAGAAATCAGCGTCTTGATTGCGCCGGTGTCAGACAGATGATTGCAGGAGCACACCGAGAGCATCCTGTGCACACGCATCACGCCGGGACGCTTTCTGTCTGTCTGTGCTTATGGAAAAATAAGATGCTACACACTACAGCATAAATGCGTCTGATTGTTTTTTCCTCCTCTCACATCATTCAATCTAAATCTTTAAAAAAAAAAAATCAGAAATGTCTTTGTGTGCAATCAAAAGTGGTGTGGGTGGAGAATTGTGTTAACCAAAAAATACTATATGCATGATCCAATCATAAAATCTGATGGATGAACTCAACAGCTGGCTCTGTATTCCCGCTGAAAATACATCCACATTATGGAGGTTAAAATGAGTTGAATGTCCATTTTGTGTTGTGTTTTTTTGATCAGATTTGAGGTGAGTCTGTTTTCTTAGCACTAGAGCATTTATTGATTGTCATCGTAGTAAGATCGGATTTGATGTGTGTGATAGGACAAAATACAGTGTGTTTAAATGCTAATTAAGACTATTATTGAACTGAAGAGGTTACTGGCTGTGTATGAAATGGTGCTAGCTTACTACATACTGCACATTCTGTATTTCTATACAACCTAAATCATTGTGTTGCTTCCAGTTATCATCTTGGAAAATGTATTTAATCTTTTAAACTCTGCATTGTGATCAAATAAATGAGCAAGAAGAAGATTTTTGGTGATTGCTTTTATGGTTTTATCACAACTAGAAATGGAAGCACATTGCTTGTTAAAAGTTGGTTTTTCAAAGAAGTCTCTTTGCTCACCCAAAGTTGCATTTATTTAATCAAAAATACAGTTGTAAAAGCAGTAATATTGTAACATATTATTACAGTTTAAAATGGCTGTTTTCTATGTGGATATCTGTTAAACTGTAATTTATTCCTGTGATGGAAAGCTGTATTTTCAGCATCATTACTCAGTCTTCAAGTGGTGCACATGATCTTCAGAAATCATTCTAATATGATGATTTGCTGCTCAAGAAAACATTTCTGATTATTATCAATGTTGAACAACAGTTGTGCTGACTAAATAATTGTGTGGAAACCGTGATGCATTTTTATTTTTCGGAACCCTTTGATGAACAGGAAAGTTCAAAAGAGCAGCATTTATTTGAAATAGAAATCTTTTGTAGCATTATACATGTCTTTACTGTCACCTTTGATCAATTTAGTGTTTCCTTGAATAATAAAACTATTAATTTCATTCAAGATTAACAGTAACACCCTGATTTGAGGTTTCATTGTTTTTGCGCCAGAAAAATACAGCTCGTATCAAATTATAAAGTAGTATCTTCCTGGACTAGTTGTATAGTTTGATAAAAAAAAAAAAAAAAAAAATTATATATATAATGTGGTGTTGCCTGAAATTGCTTCAATGTATTTTTAGTGACTTTTTGTTACAGTTTATGCATAGTTTACCAATTAAATTTTTAATGTAAGTTGATTGTAGTTTAAATTGAGTGACCTGTGGTTTAAAAAACTACAGTTTTTAAAGTAGCAAACACGCAAAATCCTTATTTTTTGTATCTAAGATCGTCAGTAGTATCCCCCAGCCCTGTGTGTTTACACATGTAACCTGTATCTGATGTAAATCTTGAGCGTTTAAGAGGTTAAAACCACACACTGATGTCATGCATGCAAATAAAAAGCGCTCCGACTCTCAAGGTGAGAGTGTTTTAGCGGTGAAGAAGAGGAGCTGGTCTGTCTGGGTGAGTCAATGTTTGGAGGATTCTCCGCTGCTTGGTTTATCACAGATGCTACTTTTGTCTCTCTGAGCTGCAAGTTGAAGTTTGGATCTGCGGGATACAAACACTCACGCCACTATTGTACACTACACTATATGCATTGTGTTCTAATCTAAGTGTTAAAGTTCAGTGTTTGTGCATCGTCCAGCACATTTGCGTTCCAAAAAAATGAAATTTCTATTATTTACTCACCGTCAAGATGCACAACACAAAACACAAAAGATGATGTTTTGAAGAATGTTGGTAAACAAAACTGGCCCCCATTGACTTCCATAGTATTTTATTTTTCTCCATACTGTGGAAGTCAATGGCTACTGTCAACTTGTTTGCGTTACAAACATTCTTTAAAATATCTTCATTTATGTTCAACAGAAGAAAGACTGTTCTTCAAGCGAACGGCAGCTGTGTGAATTCAGGTGTGTTCATAATAACAGCAATTTAATATCCTTAAACTTCTCAAGCTTCATTTTCCTCTGTTAAAGTTTTAAGCGTCCCTAAATGTGTGACATCATCACCTTTCCCTGAAGTTGCAGTCAGCACCTGTTTTTTCTACAGAACACACTCCGCCGTCTCTCTCTCTTGCTTTCTGTGTGCAGTGGCACAAATCTGCAATTCAATTTGCAACAGTTTTTAATTTGTGTTTAAGATGCAAATGTAGCCTTTCTGATAATGAGAATGCTAAACAGAGAGGAGGGAGTCCAGAACGCTCACACACGCATTCATTAGCTCACAGTAATCGTGTCAACACACACACACACACACCCACTCATGCACGAATCCACAGCAAATGAGACGCAGGACAGGATAGAATTATCTGTCTGTAAAGGTCACAAAACGAGAGTTGAGACAGCAAGAAAACAAATCGGATGGAAAATTTCACTCTTCGACTGTTTTAAAGTCCTCTAATGCTGAGAGGCAGACAGAAACCCAACCAAGAGAGACACGGGAGAGAAAAAAAAACATATATATATGTATATATATATATATATGTGTGTGTGTATAGGATATATTTTTACATTTTTATCACGCCATTTAATCATATTAAACTAATTATTTTTGACTTCATTGTTGCAATTCAGATAATAATAAAATGTATTAAATACAATATAAATAAATTATTAAAAGTATAAAAAGTTTTTAATTTAACTTGTTTTTTTTAGTTTAAGTGTGTGCTTAAAATACAAACACAAAGTCATTTAATTGCATTAAATTTGGAATCGCACAATTATTTATGATGTTTTTATAAGGCTTTGTAAGCTAAATAATATTGCTATTGTTATTCTTTTTGGTAGTTATATAATATTAATAGTATAATTAAAATGCTGAAAGTCTCTCATCTATGAAATGTGATTATATTAACAAAATATATTAAATAAAATCTAAATAAAAGATGAAAAATATCAAGTTATTAAAGTTTTGTTTTCCAATTTCCAGTGTAGGCTTAAAACACATACACATTGCATTATCTTTTAAATCTTCTAATGCCGCATTAAAGATGGAATCACATGATTATTTATGACTTCTAAGCTTTTGTAAGATAATATTGCAGTAAAAGTGTAAAATAGAGCACTATGCATTGTTCTTTTTTATAGTTAGTTGTATTTATAGTATAGAGTTAAATTTCCTTGTTTAGTAGTTCAGTCATTGCACAAGCACTCCAGACTCTCCAGAGGTTTCACCTCTGTCTACATGCATCTGATTTCATGTAATGCACTACTGCACTGGAAAACACAATCCATCCGTTTCTAAAATTCACTTAATTTGCTCATTTGCATAACACCATGTGATTGGAACTGAAAGTGCATCATAATCACTCATCACAAAACATGGCAATGGATATGATGTAATAATGCCGATAGAGACGGGTGAGTGAATGCAGCATTTAGCCCTGTTTTACTAGTTCATCATTCAATCCTTCTGTGTGTCATTGCATATGCATGCATGCAAATGTTATGCACATCATGCTGTGATTGTGAGATTGACTGCTCAGATGTTTCAGTTCTCTCAGATCACACATCTGCTGTTGTGTAATGTGACGAAGCCGTTTGATTTGAAGAACTTGCAACAATGTTACCTAGTGTTTTATCTCTTCGGCTGTGTGCATGCTGTACTGCGTCTTACAAAAAGTAGGAAACAGGAAAGAGAGAAGGGACAGACACGAGACCGTTCACACGTTGCTGCTTCACTCGGTTCCTCTCGTTTCCTCTGGAATGTTAACAGGCTGAACCCTCACAAGTCATCGGCGCAGGGGATTCTGGGTAACGGTCTCGTAATCCCAATAGCTAGGTGATGTAATGGGAGGGTTTTTGGTCATCCTGGTCGGTTTTTGAAATAAAGAGAGACAAAAACGTTCTGTTTTTCTCTTTCGTACTCTCCAGTGTGGATGATTTCATGAGAGAACATCACCCTAAATGCTTTGGGTTCACACTCCTAGACGAATCACTCTGCTGTGAAGGACTGGCATGAAGTCAAAATATTAAAGGCTCAACAAACACTCATGCTTTCATGTCTTCTGAGCAAAACAGTCTGGGATAAGGTTATAGAGCACCACAATCAGAAGTAAAAAATAGTTAATTTTTTCCAACGTACAATGACTTACATAAACTGTTAAAAACAGACCTTCTGCAATGTATGAGGTTGTTAATTGATGGTATATATTGACGGTATATGCTTTTGTTTAATAATCAGCCTACGTTGTTTAAACAAATTTTGAAATATTCATGTAACAGCGGGATTTCTAGTTAAAAACACATAATTGCACATGATTTATGCGAACTAATCAGGAACTGCAACAAAGCAAATCATGCCACTCTTCCATTCCCATGAGCTCTGAAGCTCGACATAATAAAAGTCCCTGTGCTCTAAAACTACAAATATTTCTGTATATATCTATATATGCATATCTTCCAATGCATGGAAATATATTGTATAAATATTTGAAACTAATAAAATAATCAATCTATTTATTTGTGACTATTTTAATTTGATTGTCATTTTGCAGGGATTGTTGTTCTTTTACACATCAAAGCCTTTTCCAATGCATGGAAATATAATCTTTGCCATTTTGATAAAATTTGTGGCTTCACCTTGCAGAGGTTGGCTAGTTCAATGCTTATAACTCTTTAACCAAGACTTTAAGATAAATCACTGACGGGACAAAATACAGTGGGCACAAGGTGTGCTGAGAAAAGCCGTGGCTTCAGTGCAGAAAAACACTTTCTTTTGCGGCCTGAAATCAGTGTAAGACTCAGTGAAATCAACAAACATTCTGACAAAATGTCTCTCATTTAATTTACTTTCTTAGTACATTTTAATTGGTTTTTTCTATGGCAAACACAAGAATGTTGCTATTTTATTGCTCGGCAGTGTTTTGTTTCAAATTGCTCATGGTTGGCCTCGAATGGTTGTGCAACACATGTTTCGGTCCTTTATTCAACATGAGATTTAGAGCATCTTTTGAGCGTTGCTGTTTTGATTTATTGTTTTTACTAGATAGAAACTGTGATTTTTTTTCGGGGAGGAGGAGGAAACTCGGGTGACGAGTTAAGCATACAGATCATAAAATGCTGGATTGTCGTATGTGCTAAGGACTACATTTACACAGCTCCATCACAGGCTGGATATAAACATACGGTTTCTTCAGTGACACCACTCTGTGTGTACGGCTGGATAACACGTGTGTCGGGGGGCTTTATTCACTCTGTTGATTAGTGTGATAACGAGTTTGTGAAAGACTGTGTCCATTGCCGACTGGCCACTTCCTGTGAACTCGTGTTTTTCCTTCCTGTCCTGTTGAACAGGAATCAGTATTCAAGCAGCTCAATACATGAAAAATTACTCCAATATTATAATTTGCTTTAAATATATATTTAACTATATTGTTTGTACTATTTAAATATAGAATATTTTAATCTTTTAATTCGCATAAACGTTAATAGTGTATTTTCCAAATTTTAAAAATTAGACTCAATTGATTGCGTATACAGTACAATTTTGGACATCAGAAAACCGTTATCTTCCTCAGAAATTGCTTAGTGTAATCTTCCACAATACGAACAGCAAAGACTTGCATTGAATTAGCAAAGGTGAATTTTGACCTCATATTACGTTCTTGGCAAAATGTACTCCGAATTATCGTTGGGTTTTTTAACCAATCTTTACAGTATGGAAAGTAGTTGTACGAGAGCACGTTCATTGTGGGATTGAGTATCTGTGTGCAAGTTGGGTTCAAATGTGCAAATCATTTGGATATGCAGATTATGCAGATAGATGCGTATAGTTACTTTTTATTCCAAAATTGTAATTTTTATTTTTTTTCATATGCCATAGTTTAGACATACAGTTTCTCAGTTTTTTTCCCCAACTGAGGCTGCTGGATTATATGAGCATATTGCTTTGTGTATGTGTTTTATACACGTCTGTTTCGGAGTGTATTCTCGTGTGTCTATTGTCCGCATTCTTCTCGATTCGGCGTCCCTCCCATATGCAAGTGCTCGTTGCTGTAATTGTAATAGGCCACCCCAGTACAAAGTCAGCAGGCCTCCCGCCTGCCACCACTCGCTATTATCTGAGGAGGATAGGGTTTAGGAGGTCTGTCCGCCGAAGTGTGTGGACGTTGAATTTCTGATCTGTTTTTCTGAAGGCAGAGGGGCTGTTGAGAAGACTCGACTAACGGTCCTTCGGGACCAGCTGTGGGAAAAATGGAGAATGAATTGGCTTCCATATTAACTTGTGTCTCTCCATGTTCCTGATGCGAATGTACTCCAGCGCTTGTTTCGTTGGCATGTCGTGAGGTGTGTTTCTAGGGAGACAATCTTCGTGAAACTGTCAGGGACATTTCTTGGGGCTACCTCACCAGCATGAAGTGTATTTATTTATTTTTGTATTTTTTTTTATTTTTGGCACCACCCTCCGACTGTTCCGTCATCTTTCCCCCTCCACCGCTGACCGCTCAGGCACATAGAGCAGAAACTCATGATAATGCGCGGAGGTTGTTAATAATATAGTAATTTATGTTAGAATTAACATTTAAAAAGTTGCTCTGTATATTAGTTTTTGGTCTCTGGACATAAAGTTGTGGTTTGGTCGGATGTGGTCAGAAATAAGGTTTTATATGACTGTAATGGGTTTGCCCAACAAAGTCTTGTCCTGCGGTGTTCGTGTAGGCAGAAATTGTGCAAGCCGCCTATTTGAAACACAACTGATGCAGGGATAATATTGAGCTAGACTGAGATCCATGACAGCAAATAAAAAACCTCTGTGGAACGGCAGCTCCCGGCCCCCATGGAATATAATTATATATCAGTGGCCGTTTCAAGGCATTTGGCGCTTGCGGATTCATTAGTGGTTGTCATGTAAGCATTCTAATATCGTCTGACTTGAAAGTGCGGTCTCATGGGAAAATGGCATCTTAAAATTGGAAGATTTGAGAAAACAAGAGAAGAAAATCTTTCAGGGAGGTTAGACAAGAATCTCTTTATCTCTTGATGAGATTGATATAATTCTCCGCAGTTGTCAGTACTTTCTGAGGCGTTCAGGGAGACATTCTTTCATTTATATTTTTTACATTCATTCATTCGTTTCCATTCTCATTCTTGCTCATATCTCGCTACAAATACTTGTGTGTTGACTGTTTCAACTGTTTCATTGCCAGAGAGCTGTAGGAGGACACACATGGGTGCACTTTGGTTTGATATTTTACGGTCAACTCTGTCATGACAGATCCGCTCAAATGAAGAGAAATGAGGGTTAGGAATCTCGTACAGGTTTCTAAACCCTCTTTTCTGTTTTTCTCTTCATTCCTGTATTTCACACACTGCACACAAATATTTAACACTAGTAAATCAACAGACACAAAATATAACTTACGACTTGCCTATGTGGTGGCAGATGTACCTAGTAAGTGAGGGTGATGGCATGGTACTGAATGGTTCATGCACTTTTGTAGTACATCAAAGAATCCCATGGTAATAACGGTGGAAATATTTCCCTATACTTTGTTTGGACAAATTACCGACAATTCTTCAATTCTATATAAAAATCCGATCGCAGTTCATCTTGAATGGAATGTTTTCGTGTGTTGCTTCTTATATGATAGACAAGGAATTAATTCACTTTTCGGTCCATTTTGACGCATGTTTCTGGGACCTTGGGGCATGACCGCGCATTCCCATCATCCGTCCTTGGGGAAATGATGGAAGAATAAGAAGGATCAATCACCCCGAACAGGAACAAGCAATAGAGATACGAATATGGGCGAAGAAAAAGGAGAGAGAAAAGGGGAAAACATTCTTTCCCATTTTTCCATCTTCCCTATCTCCCCTTTTTTATTTCATTTATCTTTCACAGTTTTCACTTGCCTCCGACTGTCTCTTGTCGCTGAGATTTTTACTGTTTTTGTAGTTCCGTTCTCCCATTTTTTCCCCAGTGGAAATCGGTGACGGTGAACTTCGGATGTGTTTATTTGGATTTATTTTTTCATCATCAGCGGAAAGTTCACAATCGTTTTTTCCAATCAGGCGGTACGTAATTTTTATGCGGTGCTTTTCCCCACACAATAACTACAGGCAGAGTTCCTGGAGAAAACTGGGTAAGTTTCATGTATGGCCCTTTTGAGTTACCCGATCTTTTTAAGTGTGATATCAGTCCTGGGTTTGTTGATCTGTTGACTTTAAATATCAATGTCTATACCAGGGGTTCTCAAATCTGTTAGCCAGCACCCGTCAAACTAACTAGCTGAATTTTCTAGAGTAACTCGAAAGACCTTGTTAGCTGGAATCTTGATTCGGGGCACTGGCCATCAGAGTGGTTTTGAGGTTTTATGCCCCAGATGCTGCTGGTCTAATCTTATGGCCCATTATACTAATAATTGGTGTATTGCATATTTTTTTCACAGCTAACTGGTCGTGGACATTCCATACAGAATAGTTGGATTCATACGTTAATCAATGTTATACAGATTAAAACTGAAAATGTCAAAAGAACGATGTTTTACATTGCAATCTGTATTGTCAGAGCTGTGAACTAGAAAAGGGACAAACGTGTTTATAAAATCATTCGATTTGGACTTGGAAACAGCACCATATATTAATTTTCTTGCCCTTTGTTTAAAAGTTCGGAACAACTTCAAGCATTTCAGACCTCAAACACTTACTTCATATGATGCTTGGTTTCAGGGCCTTCTTTTTAAAGGTGCACTGTTATGTACTACATTATTCATCTGCACAGAAAGCTGCTGTCAGGCGGCTTGTGATGATGGATGTCTTGCTGGCCTATATTGAACCAAGACCAACTCTAAGCAGCCGGTGTTGCATAGTGAAAAGGAGTTTGTATACAGTGCGTCTCAATCCATCTTCACCCCCCAGAGCCTATCAGTCTCAGTAACTAAAAGTTGACACGGTTCACCTCGTGTGACCATACGATTCTAAATGATTTGTGTGGCAAAATGAAAGATCTTGTCTTTACTCACTTTCCTCACTGTTTGACTTTGAGAAATGATGCATAATGAACAAGTATATGTTCCATTTGCACTCATAATGTTTTTTTTTTTTTTTGCCCCGCAGGCCCCGGGACGAGGAATTGAGGTGGATGCTGAGTCGATGACTGTTTTGTGAGAAGGCAAGGAAGCGCTTGAATCAGTAAAAGCCTGTGCTGACCTCCCTCTTGTTTGTTGCGTTTGCTAAAGGCCCCAATGAGAACAAGCGTGGACACCATATCCATCACTTGTGAGGGCCAGCGCAGACATGAGGCCTCAGCAGGGCCGCCAATGCCTTTATTAGCCAAGGACTGTAGTGCTCCTTGGGCTTCTGACTTCGCATATCCCCACACCTTTCTGAAGGATTCCCATAAGCCATTTAGGGTCCTTCGTGACTCCTGAATGCGGGTTCTAAAAAAACGCATTTAGCCATCCATAACATACAGGGGATGTGTTATTTTGGGCGCGGTAAACTGGATCTACAGCCTTTCTAGCAAACTTGACGGCATTTTGAGGAGGTCATATGACGGGTCCCGTAGTGGACAATGAGAAATGCATCCACCTCCAAAGTGTAACAGGTAGCACCCCATGACCTTGCCCCCAATAGTAATGTGAACAAGCTTCTGATAATATCTTATGCTCCAAAACGCCTCATTGCTTGTGGACGCACCTCGCAAGGCATCCGTCAGTATTCTGCGCTCTGGACGACCTTTTCAAGCTTGGCGAGCCACACCACCGTCAGGAACACTACCTCTCCCGCGTCGTCGAGTCGGGAACCATTTCCGGGGTCATAATCTCTGAGGGGCCATATCAGCAAGCGTTTCATTGGACTTCCATCTATGGTGGTAAATCAGAGACCTTCCCAACTCCTTTCGAGCCGCAAGTTTATGGCCCATGATGCTGATGCTGACATGTTAAGCCTTTGTCCACCAGGATGAGTGTGTATTCCCTCCCAGCTGAAGGATTCACATCGGATTCGCTGTCAAATTCCCGACATTCGGACATACTACTACATATCCAGAACCTTAGCCGTGAGCAGTTTGTTACTACTTGACTTGCAAGCTGGATACCCAACTACTTATCACTGACTTGCCAGAAGTGGGGAACAGTTTTGCACCTCGAAGATCGTACGACTGTGTACGATGTCCCAGGTTTACTCTACGTTAGAGTTCCCAATCGGATGCACCCAGACGGCGTAGAGTATCGACTGATCCAGGAACCCAAAGCTATTTTTAATGTTTCTAAAGTTAAAATATATAAAAAGGGGCTCCCCCTTTTGTTTTACCACGGGTTTAGGGGTTTTTAAAATCCTTGCTTATGCCATTTTTTAATTCTGGTTATGCCGGCCTTTACTAACTGGCTCAAATTCGCCCAAAAAATTTAGTGTGAAAAAATTCGGGAAGATCCTATAGATGGTTGACTACTCGTCCAACTACCTGTCAATTAGTGATTGGGGGCAATTTTGCTGCTTTTAAAACTCTTCAACCTTGGCGTTGATTAAACGAGTTTCACTCTGGACCCAAAGCTCAGGTTTCATTGTTTTCTGCATCCGGTTTGGGGTTTTTAATTTTTTTTAAGCCTTTCATTACACACAAATTTCTTTTCATTTTAAAAACCCTTAAAATTTTTTATTTTTTTCGGGGGTTTTGCTAGTTTTAAAAACTTTTAAAAGAAATTTTCTTTTTTTGCCTCAAAAAAAATTTAAAAGTGTCTGCTTATCACACAGCCGTGGTAAAATGTAAATAATTTTTAAAAAATATTGTTTCCAAAAAAATGACCTTTTTTCACTTTAAAAAAATCTTTATCAGAAAAAAAATGGGCTTGGGGTTTTTAAAACCCAACAAAACTATTGACATTTTTTTCGGCCTTCATAATGGACATTAAAAGAATAATTCCCAAAAAATTAAAATTCTGTCATTTACTGACCTAAGATGAATGTCAATATTTGCATGCAAATGGTTTGAAAATGATTACACTTTCGGGGTTTTGGTAAACTTTCCCTTTTGATTATACTTTGGTTTTTTTGGGGTGCTGTTTGCGTCATGATTAAATCCTCAAATTTAACCCTTTAAGCCGTCGTCTGGAAAAAGTCCCGCCCTGAAAGTGTTCTTACTCCCACTGACAGAATGAGCCTTTTAAAATCTCTCAGAACAAATGCTAAAAATCGGTCTGCCAAATGATTCACCTGATCAATCAGACCTTTTGTTTAATATAAACTCTTTTAACCAATTCTAAACATATTTAACACCATGTCCTCCCGCCCTCCTCTCCCTCTGGAATTGCTGTTTTGGTTTCGCCTCTGCCCTGAGCGCACTAATCACGTCTGAAAACACTCTCTCAACACACACCCCCCAACACACACCACACACGCATGTCTATTGTTGGGTTTTATATGTTGTGAGTGTGGTGTGTGTTTCTTTATTGTATGTCCCTCTGCAACATTTTTAGTCTTGCTTTAGTTTTCACCTCACAGTAAAGTGTAAAGTTTGTTGTGTTTGTGAAGAATGAAATTACTTTAAAGCGACCCCTTTGAGTGCGTAATGCTCCTTGTCTGTGTGCCCATGAGGTTGGAGAAACTGCTCAAATCAGCCGTCTCGATGTGAAAAACAGTGGGACTAGAGCCCTGACCCAAAGAAAAAAATAAAAATAGGCTCATAAAACCTTCTAAGGGGCCTGCTTTGGGCAAAAAATCAAAAATTATCACATCATATTTTGTGTGGTGAGAAATCGCCATTTTAGAAAAAACCATCATTTTTAAAAAACGTGATATTAATCAATTATATAAAGAATAAAATTGTTGTTTCTACTGAAAATCTATATCATTAATCTAGATCTCCTTCATGTTTCAAAATTTTACTTTTAAAATCTTTTTTGCTTCGTATTTTAAATATATTTGTATGATAACATTTAATGCTTTTATTATTTATTAAACAAAAAAAAAATTTTTTCAAAATAAGCAAAATAGTAAAAACTTTGCTAATGTTTTTTTAAACAAGTTTACAGACTTATTTAAAAAAAAAAAAAAAATTAGCGAAGTAGTGCATCAATACTGGTCCTTTTGCCCCATGCGGGTGAGTCACCTCTTTTAAAGATTGTTAAACAAAATAGAGTTGTAAGTTTATTTTCACCCCAAATCTTTTTCTCCTTAATGTAAATAAAAACATATATATTTTATTTCTTCAATATACATTTTGGGGTGCAGTAAAAAGCATTTTTTTTTCTTAAGGTGTGCTTTACCCCTATTGTACCCTACTATACATCTTTACAAGAAGGCGTTCTATAATGCATTGCACCCGGCTTAGTGTAAAACTCTACCCGTACAAATTTTGCTGTTTTCTGTACACCGTTCACGGGGATTTCCTTTTCTACATTTAAAAAATCTGACTACCAAGGGCGATATTAAAAAAGCTCATCTCATGACGGCAAAAGCGTTGAATTAAATTACTTTTGATGTTTTCGGGGCGATAAAACCCCCCAGCCGAGTTTTCAGTGTTGTGTGGTGTCTGACGCTTGACTCAGGTTTTTTTAGCTCAGAGGAGAAAACCAGTTTGCAAATAAATTTGATGCCCTCTGACCCCTTCCTCTTTCTTTTCTTCTCTCTCCTTTCTTCCTGCTGTGACAGAGACCTTCTGGATGGATTAAGAAGAAAGAAAAAAAAGAAAAAGGGGGGGTGAAGAGAAAGACAGAGAGAAAAAAAGGTTTTGATTTTTCGGGCGGCTTTAAACACACCCCACAACACACACCACCACACACACACACACACACACACCGACTTACCCTTTCGAAGAGCAATACCACAGCTTTTGTTTATATATAAAAAAGGCAACCAAAACTCACCCTAAAAAACATTTCAAAACTTTTAAATTTTAAATCTTTTAACCTTTTTGCCCAAAGGGAAGGGTTTGTCAATTTAGCTCATTTTTTCAAGTTTTTTTTCCCAAAGGTACAGCTGAAAAGTGGGGAATTTGCCAAAAATATTTTGCCTTTGAACTTTTTTTAAAAACTTTAAAAATGTTTGTTTTAAAACTTCTTTCAAAATTGTGGTTTTGAAATAATGGTGGTTTTGTGAATGGACGGCATTCACGTTCTGTTTTTTCTTTGGAGTTGTGGGCACAGATTCCGTCGCGAAACTTCCTTCCCTGGAAATAAAAAGAACGGGATTCTGGAAGTAAAAAATCCATTCAGATCTCTGTGTATATCGATAATTTTTGAATGAGCTTCAGGTTACGTAGAAAGCTTCTGTAGAACCAAAAAAAGTGATGTCAAAAGTCAAAAACCTTAGTTTTACTTTTTTTAATAAAAAACTTCCCGCAATTTCAATTTTATTTTTTTTTTTTTACGAGATCTGGATTTTTAATAGAATTTTAAATATACATCTAATCATGCTAAAAACATGCTAGTTATTTGCTCTTCATGCTCCCAAACATGCTAGTCCTTGCTAATCATTTTAAACAACATGCAGTTATTTGCAAATCATGCATGACATGCTAATCATCCCACAAATGCGAAACAGGCTAATCATAAAAAAAACAGCTAAAACAATGTCAGCACTTCCCAATCAATCAAATTTTTCAAACTTCAGTTTTTGAAACCAAACTTTCGGGTTTTCCCAAAACCTAATTTGTCTTGACAAACTTTTTTATCTAGTTTAAGTTGAAATTACTAAACCAAGTTGATTTATTTAAAAAATTTAAGACGCAAATTTTTAAGTTGAAATAGGTGAAAATGTTTTAAGGAAATTTTTAAAGTTGTGAAAAAATCTTTTATTCAGTTCATTGGTTTGTTTTATAGGATGAGTAATTAATTAATTCATTCCAAACCAATACTCTCTAATCGATAGTTTCCAAAATAAAATGCTGCAAAAAAGGGTGAATACATGAAATGGTGAAATAATATTAAAAAAATCATGCGAAACTTTTTAAAATCTTTGGGATTTAATATTATAGTAAGGGAATCCTTAGGGGGAAGTCGGCCTTTTTGGGGGAGAGGTATGACTAATGCAAGCCTTTTTCAAAGTATGGGGCAAATTTGGGCTTAGTAACTTCACTTTCACTTCTCTTTTATCTATCTACTATCTATCTATCTATCTACTATCTATCTACTGTCTATCTATCTACATCTATCTTTATCATCTACATTTACATTTCATCCAAAAAGAAATTGAATTGACAAAGGGGGGAAAGATTTTTTAAATGTTAAAAAGTATTTATTTCAATAAATGCTGTTCTTTAAAACTTTCTATTCATCTTGAACCGGGGAAAAAAAATTATACGGTTTCCACAAAATATTGGGGGCAAAACGTTTTTTTAACTTTTTAATAATCAAAGGTTTTTTTGGGGGGAGCAAAACGGGATTTAAAAGATTTTTGAAAATCAGTGACACTCAGTTTTTAAAAGAGCTGAAAATACAGCTTTGATCACAATTTTTTTTCTTTTAACAATTATTCACATAGAATGCTGTTATATTAAAATTTTAATAATATTTTTTTTTTATTTTAATCAACTAAAATTTTGTGGTAAACAGAAGGCTTTTCAAAACATTTTTTTAAAAAACAAAACCACCCAGACTTTTGAACCGTAGTTTTATCACTAAATAACAAAACTTTAAAATCCGTTGGGAAAAAAATGAACCCTAAATTTGGTTTTATAATTTTTAAATATCTGTTAGCCTTTTTCCCCCGTTTAACGTTCATGTCCTTACGTCCCTTTCTAGGATTTCCTCAATAATGACCTCTTTTTTCATGTGTAAATAACCTTACACTGTGTGTGTTGTGTGTGTGTGTGGGGGACTTCCACTGATTGTTTTTGGAAAACCTGGGGACAGTCCTCTTACCCAAACCCTTGACCTTTAGGTGGAGTCCCTTTTCTAACCCTCCCCCCCTTTGTCTCTTCCAGCCTCTCCAGATCGACGATACTTCTGGGGGATTTTAACCCCGCCTCTAGGGGCCCAGCCCATCAGGGGATTCCCCCCTTCAAACAAAAAATACGGGGAAAGCTTGGGAGCTGCTTATTTGGGGCGGGGGGTTTTTTCGAGGAACACCGGGGGAATGAAGAAGGTAGGTTCCCGAATTTCACATCTTTGGTCTTTGGAATCTGTGTGCATTTTGGCTTCTGGGGTTTTTTTTAAGAACCCCTTTTTTGTTGTTAAAACCCATTTCAGAAAGCAAAAAAAATTTATTTTTTAAAAGGGGTTTTGATGCAGTCTTTTGTTTTTTCATAAGTTTGTTTAAGTTGCTATGATGGGAATTGTTTGGCTTTGAGAAACGGAAAAAAATACCAAATTATTAAAATACAAAACTGTTAAAGGAAACTTCAAACAGTTTAGTTTCTTTTCATGGTGACTGATTTTTTGATGCAAATTATTCCCGAAATTTCCTTTTTTGTTTTAAAAAAAATGGCTTGTATCTAAACTATTTAGATTTATAGAAACCATAACCAACTAGAAAATGACAAAACGTTAAAAAGAACATGAAATCAAAACCGATCCGGGTTTTTAGTTTTCTTTTAATAGTTTTTTTTTTTACCATTCACTTAGCAACTGTTGGTTAAAGTTAACAATGGAAATCTTTTTAATTTTCTTTAAAAAACTAAAAACATGTTATTATCCCTATGAAGCTGATTAAGTCATTGTTGTCTTGGGCGATGTACATATTAAATGGGTAGATGTCTACAGCAGATATTTGGAGATATTGAGACTTGCATGGTAAAATTTGCATTCACCTTAAATGAATCCCCAAATGCACCGTTATTTTTTTTGTAGTTTTTTAAAAAGGCTGAGGGATTTCTGAAGTGGGACATGGCTTTGGGTCAATTCGGGTAGTTTGGCACGTGGTTTATTTTTTCGTTTTTAAATGTGAAAAGTCAGCGCATAGGGGGGTTGTATATGACCAGTTTAGGGGCTTTCACCATGGGGTGTGTGTGTTCCCCCACTGGAGCATCACATGTGGTTTACTGAATGGAAATGGAGACAGCTCGGGCCCCCCCCTGAGAGCGGCTGAAGATTAATGAAATCCCAGCAGCTTATTTTCATTTGCAGTCTCACAGAAATGCTCTTCTCACCTCGTGTGTCTTTAGTTCACAAATAAATTTTCCCCTTTTTAAAGTTTCAGGTTTTGTTTGCCTTTGGGCTCTTTTCATATTTAGTCTTTTAGTGTAACACAATCAGTTTAGAACAAGTTTCAAGCGAAGTAAGCCATTTATGTGAATTGTAGACTTAGATTCTTCCTGCTGAAAACCTAAAAATAAAAAAAGTGCAGGGAAAACCCCAAAACTATTTCAATACAAAAAAATGCTTATGATTTTGAAAAATTTAAAAAAATGTTTAAAAATGTCAATTTTTTTTCAAAATGGGCTAACCCCCTATAAATAACAAAATAATATTATTTTTTTCGCTAAAATAACTGGAACATCAAACCCTTCAGGTAAAATATCTGTCCCCCTCGAATTAAAAATAAGTGGTCGACCGATTTGGCCGATATTTACTTTTTTTTTTTGCCCAAATAATTTTTCTGTTTGGAAAAACATGTTGTGCAGGACTTTATTTTTAATCAAAAAGTTATAAATTGAATAAAAGAAAATTTAAAAAAATAAATGTTATTTTTTAGTTTTTTTAATTATTTTATCAATTCAAAAAATGTTTTCTTCAATATTCTTTTAAAATTTAAAAATGAAGTTTTTTTTATTATTGTAAAAAAAAATTTAGTTTTCACAAATGCTAATCTAAAAAAATAGTGTGTGTATTCGTCATTAAAAAAAATTCGGGGGACCTTCTCTTAACATTTTTCTTCGTTTGGGCCAAGGGGCCTGTCGACTCTTCCCTCTGGGTTTCCACAGTGATTCAGTCTGGGCAAAACAAAAAACAATGGGGGCCAGGGGCCAAAAAAAAACACACCCCACCAACACACCACACACACACACACACACACACACACACACCCAGACTGCTGTGGTCTGAATCATGTAAAGTCGGCCCCGCCCCCCTCTCTCTTAATTATTTGTTAAATTTGGCTCCAAACTGCTGTGGATTCCTCCTTGATCTTTTCTGGTTTGAGTTCAATAAAGGGGTTTGTTGTTTTCTTTTCCCCACACCCAAAAACATGTTTCAATTAAAAAAACAAACAAAATAAACGGATTTTGATGCATTCGGGCATCAAACGCTAATTTGAGGGGTTTGGTTTTAACTTTTCTGTTTTTTAAATTGAATTCTTGTAACTCAGGTTTATTTCTGACCCCCGACCTTTTGCCTCCTGCCTCACGTCAGTTTATAGGACACTTGATCTTGTCTCGCTCACTCTTTCTAATGTTGTCAGTGATGGTCATAGTGTGGGTCTGCTTGTACGGGTTAAAAAACACTGTTATTAATGGTGTTTAAATTCACCCCCCGCACACGTTTGCTGGAATTCATCATTTTTTTTCCTTTTTTGGGCCGTTCCAAAATGTTCTGTTTTCAATATATCGCCCCCCCCCCTTAAAAATTAAATTAATATTTTTATTAATATGTATATTATTAGAGAAAGAAAAAACTTTTTTTTTAAAAATTTTTTTAAAAAAAAAACCCCAAAAAAACAAAACCCCAAATTTTTATTCAAAACAGCTTGAGAAAAATAAAAATCAGTGCCCAAAAAACTCTTTAAATTTTTACTCTAAAAAACCCCCAAAATTTATTAATTTAAAAACACAAACCCTGTCTTATTCTTGCTTTTAATAAGACTTTTGAAGAAACCCCTCCCCATCATTTTCTTCTACTTTTTTTCCTTCTATTTGAACAATTTGGGGCTTTTTTTTGCCAACAACTTTAATAACCCCCCCTTTTTTCCCCTTTCTTCCCAAAATTTAAAACATAAAAAAACCCAAAATTGGAAAAAACAACAGTGAATCCTACAAAAATTTCTTGAAGCCTTAAAAAAAGATTACAATACAAAAAACAATGGAATATTGTTTCTCTATTTTCACAGAAAGGGCACTTACTTTCAGCAGATCGGTTAATAATACTCATAAATGCATTCACAGCAATAATTCCATGTAATAATTTATATTGCAGGTCTCCAGTAATTTTAGTCAGTGGTGGTTTATACAATATTCTTCATTCAGGTTTACAATTCTCATCAACCCCAAAGTGTGATTCCAAGAGAGATCTGTTTCACTCTTGAGCTTCTCTCATAAAGTTTTTTCCCCACAACTGAGCATATTTCCAAACTCTTTTCTCTCATATCATTAAGCAATAACAAATTATGGAGATGGTAAACAAATTAAATATTTTTTTTTTTTTTTTAGTGTTCAAGTTTTTAAATAAATTTTTTTTACATATTTATGATTTAATAAATTATTAGCTTTTTATCAACTCACAGATCCACTGCAGTGATTGCATTAAGCCCAATTTGGGAAACCTTGGATTGGTTTAATTTTCAAAGCATTTTATGATGATAAAATCATGTTTACTTTCTCTTAGCTTTTTCTATCAATATGGTACATTTATTGGCAAGTTTAAAACAAGTTAGATAAAAAGTAATTAGTAGTAGTCATAAGTAAAAAGTAGTCAGAATACATTAGCTATGTACATTAACATGAATTATTCCTCAAAGCATGTGTCTCTTCTTTTTTCTTTTTTTTTTTTTTCAGAGAGATTGAGAGATTTATACTCAAAACCCAAACCCCCTTTTCATTTTATCCTCAGACAGCTGAAATGTTCTTTGTGCCAGCTGTAGCTCAAACAGCAGAGCATACCGCTGCTAATGCTAAGGTCTGCAAGTGGGATTTCAATTCCCAGGAATGTAAGAACTGGATAAAAGCATCTGCCAAAATGCATCAATGTAAATGTAAAAATCCATCAAAAGAAATGACTGAATTTTTAAAAAATAAGCCAAGTGACATGAACTTAATAAAATGGTAAAAACAGACAAGGTATAATAAAAGATAGGTGAATAGCCATTCTGGGAATACACTGGAGTTGTAGTTTACAGGTTTGGCTCAAAGCACACACACACACACACACAGGAGAATGCTGTGTTATCGCTCGTCTTACATGCAGTTCAAAGTATTGGCTGTGATTGGAACGGCGGAGGGGTTAATTACGCGTGTGTGTGCACATAGCAGTGCTGCTGGGTCTTGTGGCCAGTATTTGTGCGCCAGGCTCTACGTCTGTAATTGTAGTGTCTCAGCGTGAGATCTGGCTGAGAACACACACACACTCACGCTTAAACAACACACGTAACCCACTCTGGTGCGTTTCCCCTTTGAATGATTATTGATTAGTACTCTGATTCATCAGCATAGATTAGACAGTGATGGATTAATACAGATGGCACTGTGAATGTTATGACAATCAGCATCTGTTCATCTGTTGTTTTGCAGTGTTTTTGTGGATGATGCGTGTTGGATGGTTGTTTTCATTTGGTGTTATACACTAGCATTCAAAAGTTTGGAGTCAGTAGGTCTTTCTTTCTTTCTTTCTTTTTTTCGAAAGAATTAAAACTTTTAATGCATCCATTCATCAAGGATGCATTAAATGGATCAAAAGTGACAGGAAAGACACATGTAATATAAAAAAAGCATTCTGTTTCTAATAAATTATGTTCTTATAGCTTTCTTTGAATCAAAGAATCCTGAAAAATAAAATTGTATCAAAGTTTACACAAAATATTGTGCAGCACAACTGTTTTCAACATTGATAATAATCAGAAATGTTTCTTGAGCAGCAAATCAGCATATTAGAATGATTTCTGAAGATCATGTGACACTGAAGACTGGAGTAATGATGCTGAAAATCTGATCAGAGCAATAAATTACAGTTTAACAGATATTTACATAGAAAACTGCTATTTTAATTTGTAATGATATATCGCAATTTTTACTATATTTTTGATCAAATAAATGCAGACAATCCAAATACAGTTTTATGTAACATTTAAGCAACATTTGCTTTCACTCTAAGACGTTGTTGAAGTGAATTACATTTTTTTTATGCAGGCAATCCAAATACAGTTTTTATATATATTATAATATAATATATATTTTATTATAATATATATTATATATATATATATATTTATATATATATATAATCAGAACAGATCAAATGTCAAAATCTTTTTTAGCTGAATAATGTTGGAAAAGTGGAAAGATTTAAACCTTTGATAGAAGCTCTTTGAATATCTAATTGCAACTCTGAAGAGAAAGTATGGTTTTTATCCCTCTTAGCAATATGTAACGGTATTCAGTTTCACTATTGATTGAGTATCATAAGTGCAAGTTCACCAAAATAATACTTAAGTGTAGTAATGAAGTACAAACTCCTGCAGTATTGGACTTGACAGCTGTCGGGTTCATTGTGCCCCTGCTGATTATGTTCCATGATGTGGGATGTAAATTCAATTACAGTCTCCATGAACGAGAGGAGCTTTAAGAGGATCTCATGCAGAAGAATGAATAAGAAGATCATCTCCATTTAATGCTCAGTTTCTTTTCATTCACAGCAGCATCTCTCCTCCAGTACTGATGGTGTTCATGCTGATGTACACACACACACACACACACACACACACACACTGCATCATGTAGTTTTGTTGTGCTTCTTTCACATGACCCCTTATTGTAATCATGACTATTTTAAAACTGACTTTTGACTGTTTGGTGTTGTGTTTCATTTTACATTTTTTTCATTTTCCAGACACTTTTATCCAAAAGCGACTTTCAGTTGGGGATCATAAAGCGATTCTTCTTAATGAGGCAAACAGACAAGGAAGAGCTTGTAAAATTTTTTAGACATTGTTCAAAAAGTACAAGCTAGAAAGGGAAGGAATAAATAAAGAGAAAGACGGTTTTTATTTAATTGTTTTTTTTTTTATGATGAAGTCAAGTACTTAAAAAGAGTGGTTTCAGCTGGCGCTTGAAATTGCAGGGATTCTGCTTTCCCGGGATAGGGTTGGGAAGATCATTCCACCCAGCCAGGAATGGTGAATGAAAAATGTTTTGGAAAGTGATTTTGAGCCTCTCCATGATGGGACCATGAGCTTTGCCAAGCGATCCAGACTTTGGAGGGGGTGTAGATTCGGGGTAGTGAAGTGGAAGTAGGCGGGGCTGAGCTTGAGGTTGTTCTATATGCAAGCATCATGTCTTTGAACTTGATGCAAGCCGCAACGGAGCCAGGAGAAAGAGAGGAGAAAAGGGCCCTTTTTTGGGCTCGTTGAAGACCAGTCGGCCACTGCATCTGATCATTTGAGGGGTTTGATTGTGCTTGATGGAAGTCCAGCCAGAAGGCACTGCAGTAGCCCCAGCCTAGAAATGACAAGGGGGGAAAAGAATTGGCTGCGTTAGAAAGGGCCTATCTTTCTGATGTGTGCAATGCAAACCTGCAAGATAAAAGTGAAAAAAAGTGAAAGTGATGTGACATACACCCAAGTATGGTGCCCCATACTCAGAATTCGTGCTCTGCATTTAACCCATCCAAAGTGCACACACACAGCAGTGAACCCCCTTAACACCCCCGGGAGCAGTGGGCATCATTTATGCTGCGGGGGCCCGGGAGCAGTTGTGGTTGGTGCCTTGCTCAAGGCACCTCAGTCGTGGTATTGCTGGCCCGAGACTCAAACTCACAACCTTTAGGTTTAGGAGTCAAACTAACCACTAGGCCCGACTTCCTAAAGACTGATGAGCAGTCTTTGTCAAGTCAAGTCCCTTTATTTAAAAGCGTTTTTATACAAAACAGATTGTGTCAAAGCAACTGAACAACATTAATTAGGAAAACAGTGTGTCATAATGCAAAATAAAGTTAAAGGCAGTTCATCATTGGACTTCAGTGAGTAATCATTAGCTCAGTTCAGTTAAATGGTATCTGTGCAATCATTTGCAATGTATGGTCTTCGAGGAGTCAGCTGGTCATACAAAGGTTACACCACGATTTCTGACTGAATGTTGATTGGGTAATTGTAGAAGAAACCTAGGCTGGATGGAGAATCCTACTGTAGAGTTGGAGTGGGAGGGAAGACAAGAGCTCAGTCTTTTGTCAGGTTGAGTTGTAGGTGATATTCTTTCATCCATGCCGAGATGTCCATCAGGCAGCCTCGAGGAATACGTGCAGATACCTTGGGATCATCTGGTTGGGAAAATGAGAGAGATACGACCCGCTGTGTGTCACATCAACGCATAGCAATGGTAGGAGAAAGCCATGTGCCTGTATGATGGGACCCAGTGATATCTTGTGATCTGGAGGAAGAGGAGGGGGGTCAAGGGCAGATCCGTAGGGACCCCAGTGAACAGTTGATGTGCTTTGGATGCCTCACCTCCCCTAAGCCACCCTGAAAGAACTACCGCAGGTGAGACCAAGATTCAAAACCAGTGAAGTGGAAATCACTGTGCTGGACCAGTGATGAGAGGGCAGGACAGGGAGGATCTGATGAGTCAACAGTGTCAAGAGCAGCAGATAGCTCAAGCAGAATAAGGAGCAGAAGATTTGGTGTTGTTGATCCAGGATAAATGCTTCAGATCTGGAACTGTTTTTTTAATATTATTTATATAAAATTTTTAAATATTTTGAATTAGCTTTTATTTTTTTATTTTCAGTTTTCATTTTAATTTGTTGTTTTATGTGCTTTTGTAATTTTTTAATATTTGTTTTATTTCTATTTAACTATATTTAATTTAGTTTTAGTACTTTTAAGTAAAACTAAAACTTGCTTATTTTACTTCTAATTTATTATATATATATAGTATATATATATATATAGATATAGGTATATATATATATATATATATAATATTTATAATTTTTTTTTTGAGATAACAATAACTACTAGTCAGTTTATAACAAATTAGCAATTACAATACAACTTCGATACCAACCATGAGTTAAAATTGTTTTTGACATGTAGTGTGAACTGTGAGCATATATTTATTAGTTAGGTTATTAGTGGCTGGTCTGTTTTTAACAGAGATCATCAGCGGACATACTTTGTCATAGTGAAAAGTCATTGAGTGTCAACTTTGAGTGTGCATAGAATTATTCCGAGACACTCAACACTGCCATAGTCATGATCAGATTTTTAAGTCGAAATTCAGTCTAAAGGTTTGTTCACCACTAAGAACTGCAACTATAAAATATACGCAGCATCGCACATCGATGCAGACGTGTAATGTAGTGGCTGTTTATTATAACGTGCTATGTGCTGCAGTTTTGTCGTATGGCCTGCGCTTTACCATAGGCCGAGCTTTTTAAAGTCGGTGTGTAGATGTGTTTACCGCAGTGTAGGACCGGAGCTGTCGTGGTGTGTGTGGTGTGTGTGGTGTGTGTTTGTGTGCGTGGTTGTGGTGTGCAACTGTCAGCATGGTGATCATATGCCATTGGATGTTCCCGTTTGAACGTTCCCACGTCAGAGAAGTGCCATAAACTAATACAGCACGGGCAACGCCTCGAGAGACCATCTCACAAAGAGCGCGGTGTTCATCACCTCACCCACAACAGACACAAACAGACCAGACACACACACACACCACCCACGTGTGCTTAGACACAAGGACGAGCCAAAGACACATCTGTCTGTCTGTGAGTGTTTTGTGAGTGGTTTGTGTGGTGTGTTGTGTTGTTTCAGGCCTGGATGAGAGTCAGGCTAACACACACTCTTTCCTCTTGACCTTTAACTATGTCAGTTTTTCTGTGCTGTGTATCAGAGAGTGAGACAAGACAGACAGGGGCCGACGGCTGAGTTAAGTGATGCTTGAGGTGTTTTTGTGCTGTAGGTGTGAGAAATCTAGCAAACACACTAGTTTGTGTGACTTCCTGTCTGAGTACTGTATGTCACATGATCTTCCTCAAAGTTTTTGTCAGTAATTTATTAACACATTCTCATATTCACGGTTCTCAGATGTCAGTTAAAGATCACATGACACAGGTAAACAAATCAGATGTTTTGTTCTTTTTTAATAAGTCCTTATATTTTAAATGTTTTTTTATTTTAAAATTTGTCTTTTTAACCTTTTTTATAATTGATATTGTTTTACAATCGAACTGCCCAAACCTTGCATTACTAAATAATCAAATTATAATAAATGTATTAATGAATAATATTCTTATACGCTCCTGAATACTTCATTCTTCCATTCTAGTTTGTTGTTTCAGCAGTTAAATACTTTTCTGACAAATTGAAGGCTTTCACACCATGCAAACTTTGTGTAACCTAGATACACCATGCATGAAATGATTCACTCATGGTTGGACGCTTCTCTGTGCTTTCTGCAAGTGAAAATAATAATTTAATGCACAGATATTCATATCATATATTAATTTGTATCTACTCTGGTAAATAGTACTGAAATGCATGGTGATGTTATTTGGTGTCAAGCTAAAGGTCCATCTGTGATGTTTAGATGGAAAACATCTTCTCATATGCTTTCAAGTGTTGTGTCACACTCTACAGCATCTGTCCATCCTAAACAAGACTTCTGTGTGATTGGGAGTGTGTTTGTGTGTTTCCACATTATTGTGTGTTTCTATGGTCAACTTCAGGGATTCTTCAGCAGTTGTTCAATCTCTCTTCAAAGTGAAATGAAATCATGTCTCACACACACACACACACGACACAACTTTCGCCTCGGTTTAATAACAACACTGCAGTGTTAAAGATTTTGCCAGCTGTTCTGACATTTTAATCAGCGTCTGTGTGTGTGTCAAGGGTTTCTCTGTGTTATTGTTAATAGTGTCAGGAATGAAGCTGGTGAAGTGTGTGAGGCTACAGAAGTGCAGCGACTGCAGCTTTACCAGCTAGTTAATTAGCTGTGTGTGTGTGTGTGTGTGTGTGTGTGGAAATTGGGGTTTAGTGGTAAAATGCCGCAGCAGCAGAGCATGTCCTGCTTTATTAGACCCTCGTCGGCTTTGTTTTTTCCTGTGTATGTGTGAGTGTCTCGTGGGGCCGATAGCGCTGCAGTCACACTCGGTTCTGTCTGAAGGCAAGCGCTTGTTTAAACTGAGGGTGGAATCTGAAGCTGTTTTGTGAAGTGCATGTAATAGTGAACATGCGTGGTATAAACTAAGCTGTACCTGCAGACCTGGAACGCCTCACTGACTGTAATCATAATGAATGTGTCTCGGCCAGCGAGAGGTTTATGTTTCAGGATTATCCTTCGTTAAAAATTAATGCATGAGTGTGTGTCAGTCAGTCAGAACCACAGTCACAAGCTGTTATATTTCTGAATGATTTCTGTGTGGTAGTCAGATATTACAGAGGATGTGTGTTACTGCGCTTTTACCTCCAGTAATGAATGTTATACCATCGTTCAACTCGTAGAGGTGCAAAAGACACCAAGAAACTCAATGTTTAATGGATAGTTTGTTGCTGTGCCATTCTAAGGTGTGTAAGCATTTTTGAGTGTGTTGCTATGTGGTTGCCTAAGGGATTGTGGATGGTTATTTTGTTGCTATGCGGTTAAGGTGGGTATAAGTGTTATTAGTGTGTTGCTATGTGGTTGCTAGGGTATTGTGGGTGGTTGTTAGTTTGTTTCTATGCTGTGCAATGTGTTATTAAGTGTAGGTTATTTGTTTTTTAGTGTATTTGTGTGGTTGCTATGTGGTTGCTAGGTAGTTGGTTTTTGATGGTTTGTTGCTATGTATTTAAGGTGTATAAGTGTTTTTGTGTTGCTAGGGTGATTGTGGGTCGGGTGTTAGTTTGTTGCGTGAAACTTAAGGTGTATAAGTGTTTTTGTGTTGCAATAGGGTACTAGGGTTGCGGGGTGGGTGTTAGTTTGTTGCTGTGTAGTTAAGGTGTATAAGTGTTTTTAGTGTGTTGCTATGTGGTTACTTAGGGGGTGTAAAAAAAGGTGTTAGTTTGTTTGTTATGCAGTTAAGGTGCATTTGTTTCAGGGTGTTGCTAAGTTCTGTAAGGTTTTGTGCAGTTGTTTGGTTGCATGTGGTTAAGGTGCATAGTGGTTTTGTGTGTTGTAGGTATTATGGTTTGGTGTACGGTTTGTTAGTGTATGTTCTAAGGTGCACTATAAGGTGTATAGTGAGTGGCTATTTTGTTTGCTAGGGTGTGTTGTTGTTGTTAGTTTGTTGTTAGCTAAAGGTGTATAAGTGTTTTTAGTGTGTTGCCGAGGGTGTATATTGTGGTTGTTTGTTTGTTGCTATGCACCTTAAGGTGTATAAGTGTTCGTTTTAGTGTTGGCTATGGATGGTTGATTAGTGTGTGGTTGTTTGATGCTAGTTTGTTGCTATGCAGTGGTTAATAGTGTGTGGCTTTTGTGTTGCTAGGGTATTATGGATGTTTTAGCTTTGTTGCTTGATTAAGGTGTATAAGTGGTTTAAGTGTGTTACTTGTAGTTGCTATTGAGGGATGGTAAAGTTGTTAGTTTGTTGTTATGCAGCTAAGGTGTATAAAGTGTTTTCATTGTGTTGATGTGGGTTGCGAGGGTTATTGTGGGCAGTTGTTAGTTTGTTGCTATGTAGTTATAGGTGTATAAGTGTTTTTAGTGTGTTGCTATGTGGTTGCTAGGGTATTGTGGTTGTTTGTTAGTTTGTTGCTAATGCACTTTAAGGTGTATAAGTGTTTTTGTGTTGCTAGGGTATTGTGGGTGTTTAGTTGTGGTGCTATGGTGGTTAAGATTTGTGTTGCTTGTGCTGGTGGAATTTGTTGTTGCAATGTGTATAATTGTTTTTAATGTGTTGCTAATATGTGGTTTGCTAGGGTCATTGTGTATTGCTGTTATTTTGTTGCCATGCAGTATTTAGCTCAAGTCTCTATATTTTCTGGAGGATGTGCATTAATATATGAAGCTCCAACAGCTTCAAACGCGGCTGATGAAGTGATATTTTAGCAACAGAGTGAATGAGTTTTCTGTAAAGCGTGGAGGGTCGTTGAGCTGCTCGTTCAGATGAAAGCGCTCTCGTGTAGTCCATTTGACCGCGGTGACTGAGTGTCTCTCTGTGTTTGAGAGCACAGTACATCACGTGAAGGACTGTAGAATCTCTCGGATGTGTTCAAACATTGTGCGCGGGGCTCATTTTTTCTGGCCTGATTCTGGATGGATGTGCTCGGGTGTTCTGGAGGACCGTCGCTGCCACTGACTGAATGTTAAATCCATAGTTTTGATTAGAGAGCCCGCGTCTTCGCTGGCAGGCCAGTGGACCGTACACAGGCCAAAAGAGCCCCATCTGACTTAGCGCGCGGTCGATGCCACCCTAGAACCATTTTACATTCAGGGATAATAGGATTAAATTGTTGTGTGTGTGTGTGTTGGTGTGTGGTGTGTGTGTGTGTGGTGTTGAAAGAGTGGAGATAGGAGTGAGGAGGGGGGGGGGGGGGTGGGGGGGGGTGAACAATTAGGGATGTTGCTACGACTAACAATTGTATCGGTCTGTCCTAAAAGTAAGATTTTTGTATATTTCATCTTGAAAATAAAAAACTTTAGTTACAGTATCGATGACTTTTTTTGAGGAGAAAATATGCCAGCGCTGCAATGCCAGTTTATTGTATCCGGTGGATTGTGTTTAGAGAAATGGAGAAGAACCGTACTTTGCTTTTGTAGTTGTTTTTAGCCGAGCAGTTGTTTTTTTGATGTGGGATGTTTGATTAATCATGCGTTTACCTGACCTCCCTTCAAGAAAGCTATCTCCCTCGCCGCTGAAATATATCCAGCGGCCTAACCAAATCGTAACTTAAAACTATCAAAAATAAAACTCCATGTTTTGTTAATTATTGGAATTCAAAATAAAATTCCTAAAATGAATTTTTAAAATATTATTTTAAATAATTTTATTATTTACATCTATATCATCTATATTTTATAATATACTCATAACCTAAAGTTACCTCAAAAATATAATTCACCCCAACCAACATGACCAAGGCTGACATTAATACGTTATGCAAATACTGAAAATGACTAAACTAAGCTAAATAAATGAAATCTAATTGAAAAAAGCTAATTGTTATATATACTGAACCACAAATGGTGATTTAATGGTGGTAAATATGGGGAATGTGTTTAATGTATTGACTGCATGATTGAGTTTTTCCCAAATAGAAATTATTTATTTGTATTTCCCAGTTTATTATTTTCTTAAGCAGAATTTGGCATGGTTTTGGCCAAAATGTTTGTGATTCCTCCCTGTCCTTCAAAAATAACAACTCATAAACAATAAACAACAAATTTACTCTTATTTTTTTATATTTACATTATTTTTTGCTCATCATCCATCGTTATTATCAGTAATTGGTTACCAAAACTTTACCTAAAGCTATAAAAAAATCCTTGCTAATAATCTTTTAATATTAAGTCTTTAAAATCTGAAATACAATGTCAAGTAAAAACAAAATTACCAAAAAATACAAAAATTACTAAAACTAAAACTAAAGAAGAAGAAAGCTGTCAAGCGAACAAAAAAAGCAAGTAAAAATGACCAAAAACCTAAAATACTAAACAATGTCAACTAAAACTGGAAAATGAAAACTGTTTAATTATATGCTATCAAGCACAGTTCAAAGTGTTATAACTACTACAATAGTGTATAGCAGACTAACTAAAATAACACTGGTTTTAAGTCCCATCAGAATAAATTTCTGTCCACTCATGTCGTATCCAAATGCTGGGTTCATTTTTATGTCCCTGGAGAGAAAACCACAACCTTTTGAGGACAATTTCACAAGCTCTTGTCCCACACAATGACCGTTTCAAACACTGTAGTGTGTGTGTTGGTTGTGTTTGTGTGGTGTGGGTGTGTGGTGTGTTGTGTGTGTGTTGGTGTGTGTGTGTGTACTATGTGTTATTTGGGTTTGTGTGTATTTGTGCTTAAGACTGATCCCTCAAACACGCTCTTGACTTCTGTCATAATTACTGTGTGTTCAGTGGCACTCATGAACAGTGTGTGGTGTGTTTGTGCTGATTAGTGGGCCTGGCAGATGGAGGGCTGTGTGTTGTGTGTGTGGGTTGGTGTGGGTGGAATGGTTTTTCAAATTGCTCTGCTCTTAGCAGAAAAGGCTTGTAATAGTTTTTTTTGTGGCCCTCCATCAGCGAGAGGTCAAAACCCCTGACGGGCGGCGGCGAACACGTGTGTGTGTATTATTACAGTCTCCAGCTCTGTGAACATGAAGCACTCCTGCAGCAACCACGAAATGTTGATGATATACGTCATGTCAAATACCAGTCACATGACCTCATCCTGCTGAATGTCAATAGTGGAATCGAACTGACCCTCTGTTTTTTACATCTTGCTTTATTTATACGGAAGAATAATGTGGCAGAGACACTTCACAGTCCAATCAGTTCCTGATGGATAAAATCCAGTCGCACTCTGTTGAGTGGACGCGGCCACATGTAGAGACGAATAAAAAATGTGAAACACAGCCAGTGCGTTTTAGATGCTTGTTGCCACATTTTGACAACACCATTTTTTTTAAATACAACAGCCTTTCCTGTGTTTTAGGTTTATAGGTTTTGGCACAATTTGGCCAAAGAAAATGTTGTTTATTTGTATATCAATATGACTATTAAAATATATAGATTTTTTATTATTGATAATAAGAATATTAAGTTATTATTTTTAGTGGGATTCCTAATTACTAAATAAAAATTTTGCGTTAATACATATTTCTATTTCTATATGATGAAAACAAAATATTAGAATATCTTGTTATAGTTACTAAAATTGCAATATACATAGTTATATTATTATATTATTATTATTTTATATTTTTTTATTAGTTATTATGATAATATTTTGTTTTTTGTCCTTGGCCCTGCAAGTTTCATCGTTTTGTGTGAAAACAGATGAGTTTTATAAGTGTGTAGAAAAAATTAAAAATACAATTTTTGTCATTATTCACTCCCCCGACCCCCCACTCTCATGTTGTTCCAAACCTGCAAAGCAGTTGTCCTTCTTTTCCTGTTGGGCCCAAAAGAAGAAGTTTACACTGCTGTATCAGAAATATCCATCTCCAAGAAGCTTCAAAAAATACAGTCTATGTTGCACTATATGTCATAATCTCTTCTGGGAATCCTTGGATGCTTTATGTGAGAAACCAGACCACAACTGAATCATGATTGCACTGGAAGCAATACTTCTTTCTGCACTGATGATGATATTTGTTATTTATTTTGATTTGGAGCAATTACCAGCCGCTGGTCCCACCGTAATGCCTTTCATTAAAACGCGAGATAGCAGCCCTTAAACCCGGAATTCTGTGTTTTCTGTAGAGCAAATTTCAAACAAGGTTTAGACTCAAGCATGCGGGTGAGTACAAATGATGACAAGGATTTCATTTTTGGGTGAAGCGTCCCTTTAATCTTTTGCATGTGCGCTGATGCCAAAAATAAGCAATGTCCTCATTAGGCTTTTAATTAGCTTACTAGAAACTGTTGCCAGGAGACTTAATGTCTTTATTAGGAAAGCGCTGATGAAAACCCCAGAGGAGCACAAAATAGCCACTCTGTGGTCCCGTTTATGTACTCATAATTTAACTGTATCCTGCGTTGGTTCCAATGCAGTGCTCTCTGAATACTGTCCTTGATTAATGTATGTTGCTCAAAAGACTTGTGTGTGCATGTTGTGTAAGATATGTTGCGTTTAAAGCAAACACTCTCTCTATCTGTTTGTGTGTGTGTTGGGTGTTTTTTGGTCATTAATTGCTCTGGTCCCTCAGGGTCGTTTCTCGCTGTGTAATTGTGGGTTGTGGATTAGCTGTGATCTTCTGCTGTACTCCCAGCTAATCACATTGTGAATTGATCTGTTTCATTGGCCGTGTTTCCTGCAGCGATCAGCGCTTTAACGCTTCAGAGGGGTTGACCATAGCAACCTGGTGTTGGATATACACACGACACACACACACACACACACACACACACGACACACACACTCACACCTTCCCCCATACACACCCATATACTTGATCGTTTCACAAGTTTAGTATCATCTCAAAACCAGAGGGAGATTTGAGAGATCACTGTAATGTTGCCCTACAATAGACAGGCATCCTAACTGCAATAGAGGGCCCATAAAATGACACCAACGTGAGCACATTGAGAGGGTTGACTGTATCGATTTCCAGTGTCATATTGAATGTGCAATCTCTGATACAGTTAAAATGCTGCCTATGAAAGAAAGCAATGGTCCCTGTAACTAATGATTATGACAATATTTGTTATAATATTAGTATAGATATTTTGCCACTATTAAAAGTCGTTAGTTAAAATCTTTATAATATATATATGGTATCTATATATATATATATATTATACTCTATATATGGTTAGTTTTAAATGATGGCACTTACTAATAAAACCCTTTTAATGTGTTGTTGTGTTTTGTTACTGGAGAAAATGACTCCTGAACCTTTTGTAACGTATCTTTTTTTAATTTTTTATTTAATATTTATTTTAATTTATTAAATTGCATGTATTTAAGTACGTTATTTTATATTTAATTGTTTTATTGTTTTATTATTTTTTTTTAACATTAAATTAAAATTATTTATTTTTTTAATTTTGAATTTTATATGAAGGAGCCCCTGAGCGTGAATAATAATTGGTGTATGATGTGATGGTGGAGCCGACAAGTGCAGGGATTTGAGGAAATGCTGGTAAGAGGAAATGTTGGCTGAACACCTGTGGGAAGTGAATTAAACATCTTCCTGTTGTTTCATGGTATGAGCTACTGCTGTCTGAGACCTTCCCTTTCCTCGTTGTGTGGTGTGTGTGTGTGTGTGGTGTGTGGTGTGTGGTGTGTCGAGAGAACTGGGCTGTCCCTGGCCTCCCTTTGATCAGATCTCTGCCACGACTTTAAAAGGCTTTTTTAATGGTTGCACGTGGTTTTCCCTCTGGCATACACCCTCCTTTTCCCAGAACATGAAGTTTCCTATGATTCATTTCTATTTTTTTCCATCGGATCCTTAAGGAAGAGCCGTTTTATCCACACAAATGTGCCTGTGATGATGGCAATCAGATGGTAATACCATGGAAACTTTTTGAGATATAGTCCATAGAATCAATCATGAAAATAGCTGAAATGAATTTCATTATCATTTAGTTGTTTTCTCTGCTTTTTCATTTTAATAGTCTATTAAAATTAGTGTTTACCATTCAGTTCACACATTATTTTGAAGAAGACGCATTGCTCAAGATGCATTCATTACGTTATTCATCTGATTTGGTCTAATTTAAAGAGATCTTTTAATGTGTAATTTGATTTCCATTTTAATTCAAATTTGTTATATCTCAAGATATCCCATGGTACTTACTGGGAGTAGCATATGAATTTGAACAGATTAAATTGATTCGACTCAGATCTGACTTCTCTTGGCAGCAGAATATTTTTTTCATCATCTAATTAGTGTTAATTTTCTGATAAGTGCCTGTCCGTGAAAACACCGAGCTACTGAACTTCTCTGCCCTTCATTGTCAACTTATGTTCACTTCCCCTGTTTGAACCCCCAAGAACTCCCATTTCCAGACCAACCCCTAGAGCTCTGTTTATCTCCACACACACCCACTCACACACACACACACACACCCCCACACACACCACAGCCACACGGTGCGGATCTACCACACTTTACTGTACGCTTAGATTTTCCGGCGCTGGTGTTGGTCCTTGGCGGTCGCGTTCTGATTGAAGCGCTAAACACTCGGCTGGTGGATTTCAGATCAGCCAGGGGTCGATGCCCCCGCTGTTGACCGTGGCAACATTCCAGACCTCAGCTTCAGCATCTTGTCCTCCCACCTGTTGCTTTTTTGGCGAACCACCCAAGCTGTCAACTCCTGCCCGAGCCCCATGCCACAGCTGAGCACCTGTGTGTGTGTGTGTGGTGTCTCTTTTGTGTGTGTATATTTTGCAAAATTTAATTCAGATTAACAGTGAAAATCACTTTTAATATGTAAACCAGGAAGTATGAGTTTCCTCTCTCTCTGCTCATGCTCCTCGGGTGGTTTTTTTCTGCTTGTTGTTTTGAATTAACGAGGAGCAGACTGGGCAGAAGATTTCTTTAACTTTGGGCAGCTGACTGATGGCAGTGGGCAGTGTCGCTCCAGCTGTTGTGTGACTCTTAGATCGTCTTCTGATATCTTTCAGACGTTGTGTGTGGATGTGTGGTGAGGTGGACGCCGCAGTAATCATCAGGTTACAGGAATTGGCAGAGTGTCTCACGTTTTAATTAACGTCCTGGCGTCCTTAAAACACGACATTTTAGGCATCGGTGCTTTGGTAACTCGCCGCCTTCGCTCCTGAGGAAGACCAGTCCCCTCTAGTGATTGCATATTACACGACACACACACTTCCTGCGTTTTGTGGTTATTTGGTTCCCGCTGAGTGGGTGTCTAGGTATGTGTGTGTTTACTGTGTTTTCTACATTGTTTACCTCTGTGTGTGGTTGTTGTGTGTGTGTGGTGTGTTGTTATATCACTCAGCAAAGCACTAGAGTGTGTAAACGAGTTCCCGTTTCACCAGCTATTTTGGCTTTGTGTGTGTGTTTGTTTTCGGTTTTCTATGTCTGCTTATATTTCTTGTGGTGGTTGCGTGCAGCGGAACGTGTTGTTTACATTTAGTCCCTGTGCATGTTTTAGATTGAGATGCCATGATGTCGGCAGTCCCTGTGAACACATGAAACTGCACTCCGCAGCATTCCACAGTGTGAGTGAAGGGAGTGAAATCAGCAGCGCTTCGAACGCCGTTCCATCCAACCAACCCTCAGGGTCAGGATCACACATCCGTGCTCACAAATCAGCTTTTAGTAATCATCCCACACATCATCAGATGCAGTCGAGACCTTCACGTTTAACTTTCACCAGCGCTGCATGGACATCAGTGCTGAAAGTCTGTTGCACTTTGCAATGTTTTATATAGCCAGCAGTTTGCTCCGTTTCAAGAACACACCCACAGTCCACTGTTTATGTGAGGTTTAAAGGAGAAGCGTTCATCCTGAAATTAGGTGAGGCTGTTATCCCACCCGGTTCCGACTTGACACAAAAGAGACTGGCACTCTGGAAGAAAAAAGCAACTCCACCTCTGACCTTTGCATCTGTAACGTTATTGTCAGTATCACTGAATATACTGTTAATATTTTATATTATTATTTTTCTTTTTCTCTGCTTTCATTTAAAGTTGTGTTTGTTAACCCCCACCCCCCCCCTCTCTCCAATTTTGTATGTTCTGTAAGGTTCTTATTAAGTTTAATAATTTTTTTTTTTTATATAATGTTAACAGTATTCTTTACAGTAAAATGAGAACTGTTTTCGTTTGCAACTAGACCTGAATTATAAGGTTGATTTTAAATATTTTATTTTCCGTTATGTTCATTTCTATTATTCAAGAACTGAAAATGTTTTTATATATGGTTTAGTTAACAGTAATAACGCTGTGGTGCCTCTTCCGTGAATTTCACCGTCTAGAGAGATCCTGGCGTGTTTCTCTCCTCCTGTCTTGTGGGTTATTTGACGTCGCCTGTAGTTCTGGGAAGCAGCAGATCCGTCATGTCACGTCTGTGAAAAGTGAGCAATCAATCTGGAAATCATCAGCAGTCTCTCTTAGGCATATAAACACATGAAACATGTCTCACAGTGCATATTTTCACATGCGTCCCTGAATCATAAACTTCACAGGTTTAACTTATCTTGAAGCATGAGCTAGATCTTCCAGATGAAAAAAAAAACAAATATTGGTGTAGACATTTATCAGCAGAATTTCTAACAGCACTTGATGTTTTTGGTTTTAACGAAGTCTTGGAATTCTTAATCACATCATACATTTGGAATTTTTTTTTGGGTTTTATATTGTAATTAATTGGTGCCTAATCATTGTTTTGTTTAAGGTTATTGTTATTTCCTTGTGTGTTGCAGAGGGCTTATAGTAGTATGAACTCAAATTAGCACAATACAAATGTCATTATTTGAATTAAAATTAAGTCTTTTTTTAATGATTAAAATCCTTCATTTGCCTAAAAACTTCTTTTATTTCAGGTAGCATTTCTTAGTAGTTAACTTGTAGTTAAAACAGTTGAATTACTTAACCATGTATTACTTGACACAAGAATAAAAAATAAAATACGAAAATTACATTAAAAACTATATCGTAGGTATTTAACGCAAAACAACAAAAATACTAAAACTTTAGTAAATACAATGAAAAATGGAAATCTCAAAGACAAACGAAATTAAATAAAATAATTAGAATAAAACTATATAGATGTTTTTTAGAGACTAACAACACCACAAGAATTTGCTTTTTTTTATTGTTTTTTAACTAAAATGAAAAGGAGAAACAAATCTCATTCATATAACTAATATCGACGTATTTAAAGAAACAAAAAATGGCAAATTTTTTAATCAAACAATTAAAACTATATGGACAATGTTGTTACAGCACAAACCCTAAAATTTTTTACCTAAAATAAAAATTAAAATTAAAATAATAATATGAAAGCTCGTTTCAAAAAATGTTATAGAGCAGTGGTTCCCAACTTGTTGTCAAGCTCGCGGCCCACTACAAACCAAACACATATGTTTTCGCATCCCCCAACCTGGCCAAAAAAATAAATAAAAAATAACTGACCCCGCTATTGTTTGTGTTAATAACATTAGTACTCAGAAGCTAGAGTGTTTAACTTTATTTATTGAATGAACCTAGGCTGGTGCGATATGGGACAAAAAAAAAACCGATCACCGATTTCTTTGATCAATTTTGTGAAGTATACGATTTTAATCACAATTTTGAACACACCCAGATGATGCTTTACAGTCATCAATGCATTCAGTATGAATTTGAAAACATATTTATCCACAAGAAAACCTTCACTATAGTAAATGGGTAACACAATTTCTAGAAACCTTTATGGCAAAAAAAATATAATAAATAAATCCGTGTGTCCAGGGACTTTTTTTTCTTTTTTGCCATACATTGTTTCGTAGAGCTCATTAATTGTAGGCGGTGGTGCCCCTCATGTGTTTGAAAGAGATTTGTTATACATTTATACAGGTTCACACGTAGGCGCGACTCAGTCCCCCTGCAGTGTGTAATACAGTATTTGTCTATGCGGTGCAGAAGCAAGCAGTCGAGAGCGCATTAATGTAACGCGAAAGCACATTGAATGAATGGCGCGGCGCGGAATCTGTTCCGCACACGCACAGCCCATTTCTTTTGGCTCTGTCACAAAACCATAGGCCAGCTGCTCAGATAACACTCTGCATCTCTCGTCCTGAGACAGTTCGCTCACGTTAAAACGTGTCTTCTCCTCCGCTCAAACTGCGTCCTGTGCATCACCAACTCTCTCTATGCTCTGTGCCGTTAGATATTCATTCTTTGCCGGGGGGGGGTGGGGGCACGGTTAATTTCTAGCCCTTTTAACTACCCTGCGTGCAGTGTGAACATCGACCTGCTTTTTTTTTGATCCTGTTAACATGGGCTCGGAAAAAAGGCCGCATCACATCTGTTCTCGCCGCGTAGAAGGCGTTGCATTTCCTGATTATATTCGGATGGCATACTGCGGAGTTCCAGGGCCGTGTCGACAATCGTGCTATAAAGCGATTTAGAGAATCGCGCTACGCTCAAATCGTGAATTTTAGTGACAATTTCCTATCGCACAGCCCTAGAATGAAGTGGCAATGAACAGAAACTGACTCGGGCCTTATTTTAATGTATCTATGAGAATGATATGTTTGATTAATGTGTATGACTTAGACAGTTTTAACATATCATTTAAACATTATTATTAATTTATTTTTAATAGTAATTGGCTGCCCACCTTCAAATAGACATCGCGACCCACTAGGGGGCCACGGCCCACAGGTTTTTGAAAAACCACTGGTTCTAGAGGATGTGTTTTAAAACACAACAATAATACTAAACTTTTTACTGAATTAAAGGAAAAATAAAAATCTAATTCAAAATATTATAAAAACTACTTATAATATCTCAAAGACACTAACATAACACTGGTGATAACAGTTGCAGCTTTATTGAATATCCTTCCTTGCATGGGGTCGGTAATGGGCAGGAAAACTCCAATTCCGATGTGTTGCTATTGCTCCTTCATGTATGGCTCAGTGTGTGTAAGTGATTTTATGTTGTTTGAGAATGAAAATGTTTTTGCTATATTAACCACGCTCAGTGCAGTTAACAGATACTCTATCCTCCATATCCTGTTGCTGAAAGCGCAGAAGCGTGTTTTGTTTTGCAGGATAAGGTTACAGCGGCAACCGTCAGCGTGCTGCTGGCGGATTAATGCTGCATGTTTACTGATGAGCAATAGAAGTGATGGATGTTGTTTTTCAGCGTAGCAGGAACAACCCCCCCTGTTCCCCTCACCAGATCATATTTACATTAGTAATATATACTTCCCCCGGGTCTCATTACATTCATACACTCATATATGCTCACTGTAAGTGAATGAAACGTCTGTCATCGTTCACTCGAGTGTCGATGCAAACCTCTGTGACCGTGTTTCTTCTGTAGATCACAAACAGAGACGTTTGTAGTGAATAGCGCCTTCAGTTTGACCCGTTCTTCACAGAAAGCTGTGTACTGTTCAGAAGTTTTGTGCTCTCGTGGAGATTTTTACAAAACTGTTGTTAAAAATCGAAGACTCTTCTGCTAACCAAGGCTTGCTTTATTTTGATTAAACATTCAGGACAAACACTAAAAAGTGTAAAATATGATTACAGTGGGTTACAATAGAAATGCTGTTTGCTTTTTGGTGAATACTGTAAAATTAATTTAATTTTATTTCTGTGATTTTTCAATCATCATATACTGCAGTCACTCAGGTTCACATGATCTTCAGAAAATCATTTCTTATATGCTGGTTTTGCTGCTCGAGAAACATTTTCGTGAGGTATTATGCAATGTTTGAAAAAACCGCTGTGCTGCTTCAACTATTTTTTTGTGCAAACCATGAAACATGTGATTTTTCAGGATGCAAGATGAATAGAAGTACAAAAGAACAGCATTTATTGAGAAAAATATCATCATTTCTAACATTAGAAAATACAAATCCAACTTTTGACCAGTTGTGTGCTGGAAAGCACATTGTCAATTAACGCGTAATATTCTTCTGATTATCTTCAAAATGAATCTACTGTAATTAAAGCTCCCTTTAACAACTTTAATGTATGCTTTTTTGCTAAATGGTTTCTCTCATTCTCGTTCCTCTGCTTGTAAAAGTCAAGAGTGCTAATTGAGTCCGTTAGGCACAGAGGTTTGAATTATCACAATGATTTAATAAGGAAATACCTTTGACATTTCAATGGAGACGGTTTCTTTCCGTATGACCTTTGTGAAGACTACTCTGAGATCCGCTGCAGTCAGTGTGTGAAGCGAGGGTGCGTTTGTAAGAGGATTGTGTGTGAACTGTGGCAGCATACGCACTGTATGAATGCGTCTGTCTTCGCTGGTGGTGATTTCAAAGTTAGTGTCTAATGTAGCCTAATTCTCTTGTCACTCGTGCGATGCAGGGATGGAAGCGATCTCATCCGCTCGTGATCGTACGCAGACATATGATTTTATATTCACAGTGAATTGTGTCCTGACGCTCTGATGGCATTACTGTAATGATGGCATGGTCTTCACCATGATGAAAGAGCGTTTTGTTCTGTGTGTTCTGGGATATTAATGAGATGTTAATGGTCTTGCTGTGGCTTGTGTTTTGTCAGATTCTGGTCAATTCGGTGAATCAGTCCCTGCTGTACGAGAGCGTCCCGGTGAGCGAGGGCAGTCCGGTGCTGCGGGACACGCTCTTCAGCCCAGACCTGCAGTTCATCTACACGCCTCACCGCCAAGACCAGGTGAGCACACGGACGTCACAACGCTTTCATTACAGCACTGGATTTAATCACAAATGATCTGGTCAGACCAGATGATTTTTTCAATACGGTATTCTAATAAAGCAAGAAGCTTTATTAGCGGAGTGGCCTAAAACCCCCCTTAAGCTGTTATATAAAATCACTGTAAACAATGGCTTCATATGGGGTTTTCTATTGCTTTTTATAAAACTGCTATTCCCTATACATAGTAAGGTTTTCACAACATACAACAGAACAGTATTCTTCTTTTTCCAACCGCAACAATGTAGTTACTCAGAATCCGCTTGTGGTTGCAACAAGTGGTTTTGCCCGCGCACCACACAAAGGTGTCTGTGTGTTAGAAGGTCAGTTACAACAGCTTTGAACATGGCTCAGCCAATCAGGAATTCACGGACCGGACCTCCTCAAGTTTTTATAATTGATGGCAAGATGTTCCTTAATCCTCAAATTCAAATAAGTTGAATAAGTTGCTTCCAGAATAAAAAAAATGCTGATAATTACTCATAGTTTTACCTCATGTTCATCCAAGGACGTGTCTTGTCTGTTCTTTCCTTCTTTCATGCGCAAAGCAATTAAGTTTTTCCCCCTTTGCTGTAAATCAGTCAACTATGTGAGTGTAGTTTTAACATACAGCATTGTTTTAATAGTTAATAGTTGATGTAAGTTTCCAACATTTACAAATATAGTCTATTAATCCAAATTTACATTTAGGTCATTCAGTAGACGCTTTTATACAGAGGTTACTTGTCCCAATGAAGAACAATAGAAGCAAATCAAACCATCAAAGAGCAATAAAATGTAAGTGTTGTGACATCTCAGTTTGTACTCTCATCAAGGGTTTTTTTTTATAAAATAACAAATAAAAGAATGAAAGCAGATGGAACAGGAAAAGAATAGAGAACACTAGTGTGAGACTAAGAGGTCATTTTTTAATAAAAAATATCACGCAAACAAGTAGCAATAGAGAAAGCTAGTGTTAGAGGGTAATAAAAAAAAAAAAAAAAAATATATATATATATATATATATATAGTATATATTATTATATATATATATTATATATCTATCTATATATGATATAGATTGATATAATATATATATTTATTTAATCTTATTTTAATGGACCTGAACAAATAAATACTTGACAGTGAACTTATTTTAATGACACATGTCCATCAAAGATTAGTAATGATACTCCCCCCCCCCTAACCTGTGTCCCGTTCTCATTGTTAGGTCATGGCATTACCGGATTTAAATACCTTATATATAAAGGTGGCTCCTGGTGTTGTTTTGATGTTGTTAATGGAAACCAGTGTGAGTCAGCTTTGTCTAACACTTAGGTCACCAAAATGTGCTCATAGCCTTTTCCAAACAACATTGCACTTGGGGGGGGGTGGGTTTTGTACATTCATGACACTAATCAGAAGAAAGTCAACAAAATTTCAAGAAACTGTCTGTCAAAGTTGGCTGAACACAGGCGGAGGGTTAAACCATCAGAGCGGTTCTGTGTTTGCATGTACTTTCTGTTTGTGCGCGCGACAGAAGGCTGCTATCTTACATTGACAACATGTTTCTCCCAGTCATTATCATTCCTTGGATGTAGTTTCAGTTTTAGATGTAATTAATTATATAATCATGCATTGCATGTTTTCATTTCCATTATGGTTATCAGAGCATGAAGGTGATTTTGTAATAACCATCTCAATTGTTTTGACGAGAACGCGAATCAGTTCACCCGATGAGTGTGTGGTTATAGAGTTAATTTCAGGTTCTCCTCCACCACACACGGTAGGACTATACAGGGAGGAAGAGTCAATGAGATGAGGACATGTACAGTGTCATCTGGATCTGATTATTTATGTGGTTGAGTGTATTAAACACACAAACACACACACACACACACCCCTGTAATGAGATCCTCCATCTGCTTCTGTAACATTCACATCCTAAATCCGATAAAACCATCACGGCTGGAACACCTAAATCAATTATAATTATCACAAACTCATGATATTATATGAAGTGGTGATTTTTTTTTTTGATGTTAGTATGCTTTGGTGAAATATATAATCATGTGTTGCTGTGCTCTTTAATGTTCCATGTTTGTCTCGTGTTTCTGTGAAATGACGTCGAAATTCTCATTGGTTAGTCATGTGACAGTTTTTGGGGCGGGGCTAGCATTTAAACTGACCAATGAGAGACGGATAGTTGGGTGGTTTGAGATGATAAACCTAATTTCTGCACGTCATTCGGTGATGCTATTAAAGCACAATAAGCCACAGTGCCACTTTAAAGGCTTTTTTTTCTTTTCTTTTTTTTTTTTTTTTAATGATTTTGACATTTTATGGTCTGCAATTTGGAGACGAGAGTGAGAAAGATATGGTGTCGTTCCTCCCATAATAATATGCCTGGCCAACTACAAGTTCCGTCGTTCTTTGTTCCCAGTCTCTCTGTGTTTGTCTGGCAAGTTTTCTATTTTTATCCAGTTCCGTCACTTTCTTTTTCCTCTTCGCAGGATAATGAAAACGGCTGGCTGAGAGTCTGAGGCGCTGCTCGGCAAAAGCGCAAGCTCCATTTAAAGCCCTGACAGAGTAATTTAGCATTGGCCCCTTGTTCTCCAGCACTTAATTAAAAAGTGTTTGATAGCCTGTCTCCTCTCGCCTCGGCCCCGGGCGAACCATCACGCCATAGGATGCTCTCCAGATGAAACAAGATGATAGACCGCAATCTGGAGGATACTTCCCCCCTTTTTCCCGACGGATATCACACTCGAAGAACTCCCTCCTCAACTACACACAAAAACAAACCTGTCCGCCATGGCTATGACATCACCATTAACCTGGGACCGCCCACATTTACACATTTGCACCGTGGACCACAAAAACCAGTCATAAGGTGTCAACTGTTGAAAATTGAGGAATTTATAAACAACATCTGAAATAAGCAATCTTTGCACATTGATTTATGGTTTGTTAAGGACAGGACAATATTTGGCTGAAGTACAACTGGTACTCTGCAATCTCATAATACTGAGAAAAATCGGCCTTTTAAAGTTGTCCCAAATTAAGTTTACTTAGCAATGCCATTATTACTAAATCAAAAATTAAGTTTTGATATATTTGACGTAAGTACTGAATATTACAAAAGATCTTCCCATGGAGCATGAGTTTTACTTTATACCTAAGTATATTTTTGGCATCAAAGAAAAATCTCTAATTTTGACCCATAACACTGTAGTGTTGGTCTTATTTGCTGGAAATATACCTGTGCTACTTATGACTGACGGCTTTTTGTTTGTGCTCCAGGTCACATAATCATAATCTATTCAAACAGCAGCTGACAATATGGCATGTGTGTAAGTGGTTAGCACATCCAATCCACGAGTCATTTTTTGCATATAGATGTCTTAAATGGTGCAGTAGCAAAAGACCTTGAACTTACATTAATACATGAGGAATGAAATAAAAGATAAAAGGGGTAAAATGAGTGGCTCTTAAATGGGATGATTTTCCTTCACTAAAAGAGTTGTTTTTTGATAATAGAGGAGCTGTGATGGAGGTTATCAACATTGACCACGACCGGAGTGTGTGTGTTATAAGCTCAGTGTTTTAATAAAGTCTTAACCTTTTTGTTTATTGTCAATCGAATCATGTGATCATCTGGAGAAAAAGTTAATCCCATAATCCTTCATATCAGAAGCGAGTGAATCATCCCCAGTCTTACTAGCAATTAAGAACTTCCGCTCTGGTGTGGTGTGTGTGTGGTTCAGTCTGTGTGACGTGTGTGTGTGTGTATATGCCCTGTATTAAAAGCCTCTTGTATTGGTTGAAGATGTTTTTACTAAAACACATTGACAGTAAGGGAGAGAGAGAGAGAAAGTTTTCTCTCATTTGTGCCATATAGGCCCGTGCACACAGCACACACTCTTCTAGTATGTACAACGCTCTTTAGCTTTCACACTGGATCAATGTTCGTATTAAATGGACCCATTAAACCCAATAAAAAAGAACAGAAAAGATCAAAATTACAGTAAAGGCAGTAAAATACTGTGAAATATTATTCACAATGGTTGGAAAACAGATGTGTGCTCTGAATATTTGGGTGGAAACTGATACATTTTATATTTTCCCGTATTCCACATATTAATATAAAGTTTGAAAAGAACCGCATTATTTGAAATATATCATTGTTTTGTAGCATTATAAACGTCTTTACTGTCACGTTTGAATCACTTTAATGGTAGCCTTTATGATGATCAGGGGTTTAAAAAAAATCGTAAGCTGTTGAAGAGGAAGTTTCCAAAAAACATATTATGTTTTTGATGTTTTATGAGTAAAACCTTTGACTGTGAGAAGTTTGTGTTTTTTAGCTCCACCACAATCAGTTTCACCATCACCTGATCACTGAGTCCTGTTTTGTCCGGGAAGATTCTAGAGGCTGAATGTAGAGATCACCCCTTGTTGTGTGTGTGGTGTTGTGTGTGTGGTGGTGTTCATAGTTACACACACATCATCATCGTGTCACAATTTGATTGACGTTTTTGATGCCTGAGGCTCTGAGTTTTTTTTTTTCCCTCATCTCTCAGACTATGTGGTGTGTTTTGACTCGCCTATTTATATCAGGTGTTTGTTTGTTGTGTGTGTGTGTGTGTGTGCTTTATATCTTGAATTCATTTTGCATCTTGTTTTTTTTGGCTGCAGGCTGCAGTTTAACACTGAATATCAGATTAAACGGCGCTTTCAGCTGCTCACGAGCGCGTGTGGTGGGTTACTTGATGGGTTTCAACATATATTAAATGACAAATTAATATTGAACTTGGCGTCCAAGAGTGTTGCCTTTATTGCGTTCATTTTTTTCTTTGTTTCTTTTATGCTGTAAACATTTTTCACACACACGGACCAAGGTCTGCTATGATAAACTTGTTCAACAGATCAGCTCCTGTGTCCTGAACACACAGACAACCACACCACACACACACCACACACACACACCCACACCTGACCCCCTCTCCCCCACCAAACCCTCCCCCCATCACTTTTACTCACTCCCGTAAAGTGATAGTCCCCCCTTTAAAGAAACCAAACCCCCCACCTGACTGTTTTCCAAAATCCAAATTTATTTGTATAGCACCTTTTTTTTATGGGACAAAACTTGCAAAGCAACTTTTCAGAAAATTTTAAATTCCCACAAAATAAATTTTGTGTAGCCTTTTTCAGACCCTGAACCCTTCAGACGTTTAACCCCTATTAACAGCAATTTTTTTAATTTGGGAATTAAATTTTTTGCAAAAAAGGGGAGTTCTTTTAGGTTTTTTTTTTTTCAAGGGGTTTGGGATCATCTGAGGTTTCCCCTAAGGGGTTTGGGATCATCTCCTTCCGGGGGTTTCTGGATCCCGACTGAAAACTTGTGGGAAAACCAGTTTTCCCCAAAAAAAAAGAAAAAAAATAGAGACATAATTAGTGAGCTGCTGTTCCTCCCAACAAAAATTTTTTGTTTTAAAAACCCCAAACTAAAAAAAAGTAAAAGGGGCCCTTTGGGGTCCCAAAATTTAATGGGAGTACAAGATTATGAAAATCCCTTCCTTTTAAAAGCTTTGGGCCAAAAAGTGTTGGGTTTTTTTTTTTAGATTTTTAAAAAGGAGTGTGTCGGGAAACCCCCAAATTTCAGGAAAACTATTCCCGTTTTTGGGGGCCCCAATGTAAAAAGGGTCCAAACCCCCTTTAGTGGACTTTGCTATCCTAGGAAATATCAAATTTCCCAAATCCCTTTTGACCTTGGGAAACGGGTTTTGGGTTGTAGCGTAGAGAAGCATTTTGGTACGCAGGGGCTAAACCCTTAAAGGCCCCTTTTTAGGGTTAAAATTTAAAAAATTTTTTAACTTATACCGAATAATAGGTTCCAGTGCAGAGAAATGTATATTTGGGGGAAAATGAAAATACTTTCTTTACCTGGGAAGGGTCTAGCTGGCTCCCTTTTGGACTACCTATAGCTTTTTTTAAATTTGGGTGCCCCGGACAAACCATCACATTTCTTTGATCAATTTTTGATTTCGATTTTAATCACAATTTTGAAACCCCCAGATATGTTTTACAGTCATAATCTTCGGGATAAAATTTGAAAAAATTTTCCAAAAAAAAACCTTCACTATAGTAAATGGAAAAAAATTTCTAATTTTAGGGCAAAAAAATAAAAAAAAAAAATCCGGTCCGGGACTTTTTTTTTTTTTTGCCATCATTTTCGTAGAGCCATTAATTTAGGGGGTGCCTTTGTTGAAAAGATTTGTTATACATTATACAGGTTCACACGTGGCCACTCTCGCAGTGTGAAACAGTATGTTATGCGGGGGAAGCAGCACGAGAGCGCATTAATGTAACGCGAAAGAAATTAAATTTGCGCGGCGCGAATCTGCCCGCACGCACGCCATTTTTTTTGCTCGTCAAAAAACCAAGGCACGCTCAAACACCTGCCCCGTCCGAGAAAGTGCCACTTAAAACGGTTCCCCCTTCGCCAAACTGCGCCTGTGCATCACAACTCTTCTATGCTCTTTGCTGATTTTCATTTTTTTTGGGGGGGGACTTTTTAATTTCTAGCCTTTTTCCCCGGGCAGTGTGAAACTCTGATCCGAAAGGGCTCAAAAAAGGCGATCACACTTTTCTCCCCCTAGAAGGCGTTGCTTCTGATTAAGGGAGGGCATCCCGGGGGGGCCCAGGGGGAAAATCGGTATAAAGCTTTTAGAAATCGCCCGCCAAATGGGGATTTTATACAATTTCTATCGCACACCCCTAGAATGAGTGGCAAATGCGAAAAACTGGCTTTTTTAATTGTATTATGAAATGATGTTATTATGTTATTTTTGACTTTTTTTACATATAAACATTATTTTTATTTATTTTAATAGTTTCGGCCCACCTTCTCCATCGCACCCCCCCTAGGGGGCCAGGCCCCCGGTTGAAAAACCCTGGTTGAGGATGGTTTAAAAACAACAAAATACAAACTTTTACTGAAATTAAAATGAAAAAAAAATCTATTCAAAATAAATAAAAATACAAATACTCAAAGCCCAAAAATAACATGGGGCGTTGCACTTTTTTTAATATTTTCCTTGCAGGGTCGTAATGGCAGTAAAACCAATTCATGTTTATTGCCCTTTCATGTATGCTCGGGGTTTGTAAGTTTTTATGGGGTTTTTGAGATGAAATTTTGCTATTTTAACGGGCTCAGTGCTTACGATCCCTTAATCCCTATCCTTTACTAAGCCAGAACGTGTGTTTGCGGGAAAAGGGATTTACAGCGTCACCGCAGAGATCTGCTGGTTATGCTGCAGTTTACTGAAAAAATGAAGTGTGGAGTTTTCGCGTGCAGGAACACCCCCCCCCCTGGGCCAGATCTATTAAAATAGTAAATAACCCCCCCGGGTCTCTTTACTTTCCACTCAAAGCTCACGTAGTAAATAAAACGTCTGTAAAATCTTCATCGAGTGTCGATGCAAACTTCTGTGCCCGGGTTTTTTCTTCTGTAATCAAAAAGAGATTTGTGTGAATGCCCCTTCTTTAAAACCCGTTCTTCACAAAAGCGTGTACGGTTCAAAGTTTTGCCGGGAAATTTTTTAAAAACTTTTTAACGAAACTCTTCTCTAACCAAAGGGGCGCATTTTATTTGAAAAATACGGGAAAACCTAAAAGTAAAATATTATTACGTTAAAAACTGTTTTTTTTGTAAATTCTGTAAAATTTTTATTTCGTATTTTCACACATTCTGCAGCTTCATTTCCCCAATGATTTTTCAGAAACTTCTTATATGTGTTTTGCTGCCGGAACATTTCTGATTATTTAAGTTAAAAACCGCTGTACGTTCATTTTTTTTGTGAAAACCAAAAACTTTTTTTTTTTTCCAGGATTAAAGATAAAGAAAGTCAAAAGAACGTTTTTTTAAAAAAAAAAAATAAATTTCTAACTTAGAAAAAAAAAATCCAAACTTTAAACCCGTTTGGGAAAGCAACTTTTCATCGTATTTGCTATTATTTTCAAGTGAATCTTAAAGATCCCTTTAAACTTTAAGCTTTTTTGCAAAATGTTCTTCATTCTCTCTGTTTGTAAAAGTCAAGGTGCAATTTTTTCGTTAAAAGAGTTTGTGTATCACAATTAAAAAGGGAAACTTGACTTTCATGGAACCCGTTTTTTCCCGATGACCTTTTGAAACTCTTTCACTGCAGTCATGGTAAGCGAGGGTTTTTGAAAAAGGGATTGTGTGTGAGGGGCATAACCTTAAAATGCGCCCTGTTTCGGTGTTTTCATTTAGGTCAATGTTCTAATCCTTTGTACTCTGCTCGGGATAAGCGTTTCCCCATCCCCGGAGAGACGCAAAAATGTTTTTTTCACAGTGATTGTTGCCTACGCTAGATGGCTTTACGAAATGATTCTGTGTCTTCACATGAAAAGCTTTTTGGTTGGTGTTCGGGATTTTAAGGAGTTAAGGGTCGCTTGGTTGTGTTTTGTCAGATTCGGGTTTCTTTTTGGCGAATCAGTCCCGCTGTACAGAGGTCCCTTGAGCAGGCAGTCCGTGCTGCGGGACCCTCTTCCCCCAAACCCTGCATTTTCATCTACACCTCCCGCAGACAGGGAGCCCGGGACTTCACACCTTCACAGCACGGGCTTTATCAAAATGATCTGGACAGGAATTTTAAATACGGTTTTAAAAGCAATAACTTTTTAGGGGAGGCCTAAACCCCCCTTAGCGTTAAAATTTCCTGTAAACATGGCTTAGGGGGTTTTATTGTTTTTTTTAAAACTGCTTTCCATATAATATAAGGTTTCACAAAAAAAAACAAACAGTTTTCTCCCCCAAAACAATGTAGTTCCCGAATCACTGGGGGTTGCAACAAAGTGGTTCCCGGCAACACACAAAGGTGTATTTTTGTGAGTCTTAAACACTTTGAACAGGCTCACCCCAATCAAATAAAGGACCGGAACTCTCAGTTTTATAATTGAGGCCCAGATTTTTTAAAATCTCAAATTAAAAATAAGGGATAAGTTCTTCCAGAAAAAAAAAAATGGAAAATTTATCAATTTACCTCATTCACCCAGACTGCTTGTCTTTCTTCCTTTTCAGTCGAAAGCAATTAAGTTTTTTTTTTGTTTATCATAACTATTTTATATTTACAAAAACCCTTGTTTATTTTTAATAGTTAAAGTTTCAACTTTACAATTATTTTTTAAAATAAAATTTACATTTAGTCATTTAGAGAAGCTTTTATACCGATTATTTTCAATGGAAAAAGAAGCAATCAAAACCATCAAAAAAAGAAAAATGTATTGTTTGACAAACTCAGTTACAATCAAGGTTTTTTTTTTTATAAAAAAATAAAAAGATGAAAAAAAGGACAGAAAAAAAAGAAACACTGTGTGAGAAGAGGTCATTTTTTAATAAAAAAAAAGCAAAAAATAGAATAAAAAAAAGCAGTTAGAGGGAAATAAAAAAAAAAAAAAAAAAAAAAAATTAATATATTATATAAATATATATTATATATATATTAATATTTTAATATAATTTTAAAATATTATTTTTTATATTTTTAAGGCCTTTAAAAAATAAAAAACAGTGAACTTTTTTTTATGAGAAAATTCTCAAAGATTATTATCCCCTAACCTGTGTTTTTCATTGTTGGGTAATGCATTAACTGATGTTAAATCCCCTTATTATAAGTCTCGGGTTTTTTTGATTTTGTTGGAACCAGGGGGGTTCGCTTGTCTAACCCTTTCACCAAAAGTCTCATTTTCCAAAACACATTGCCCTGTTGTATTTTCATACACTACCCCCCCAAAAAAAGTTTCCCCAAATTTAAAGAAAGTCTGTCGTGAGTGAACCAGGCGGGGTTTAAAACAGCAAGCGGTTCTGTGTTTTGCGGGACTTTTTTTGTGCAGCGAGACAATGACACAGAAAATTTTCCCATTACCCCTTTTTGTGTATTTTCGTTTTAGTGAATATGTATTCTGTTGAGGTTTTTCAACATGAGTTTAGACCCAAGGTTTGAAAATAAACCAGCCAAATTGTTTACAGGAATCAGCAGTGATTGTTTTAAGAGTTATTTTAGGCTTCACCCCGTGGGGGTTTATAAGGAAACAAGAAGGGACTTAAACCCCTGACGTTTATTGGGGTATTACACACAAACCCCCACACACACCACCCTTTAAAGAGACCCCCCCGATTCTTTTAAAACATTCACTCCAAAACCCAGAAAAAACACCCGGCTGGACACAAAATAAATAATAATTACAAAAACTCAATGATTTATATAAAGTGGGGTTTTTTTTTTGATGTTTATTGCTTTGGTAAAAATTTTAAAATTTTTCTGTGCTCTTAATGTTCCAGTTTTCTCGTGTTTTTGTGAAATGACTCTAATTCATGTTAGTCTGTGGTTTGGGGGGGGGCCCAGCAGTTTACTGCCAAAGGGGAAACGGAGGGTGGTTTGGATGAAAAACTAATTTCTGACTTCTTTTCGGTGATGCAGAAAACCCCGAAATATCACCTCCCCCTTTTAAAGTTTGTTTAATTGGGTCTTTTTTTTTTTTTTTTTAAATGTTTTTGACTTTTATTCGCTTTGAGCGGGTGAGAAATAATGGTGTCTCCCTGAATATCCTCCCAAAATAAAAAGTCGTCGTTTTGTCCCATCCCTTTGTTTCTGTCAGTTTCTATTTTTCCATTCCTTCACTTTTCTTCGCGGGAAAATTAAAAACGGCGGCTGGGGTCTAGGCCTGCCGGCAAAGCCAACTCCTTTTAAAACCCCTACAAGTAATTTCTTTGGGCCCTTTTTCTCCAATTTTAATTAAAAAGTTTTGATGCCGTCCCCCCTCCCCTCCCCCCGGGCGAACCATCACGCTAGGAGCTTCCCCGATAAAACCAATGTCGCATCTGGAGATACTCGAGCGATTCAAACTCAAAAAACCCCCCTCCTAAATACAACAAAACCCCTTCGCCGGCGTGCACACCATTAACATTGACCGCCCCATTTACCAGTACCCGGGCCAAAAAACCCATCAAAAGGGTCAATTTTTTTAAAATTAAATTTATACAACATCTGAATAGCATTTTCCCCATTGATTATTTTTGGTTAGGACAGGAAAATTTTTGGTGAAGTAAAACGTAAATCCAACTTAAATATGAAAAATCCCCTTTTAAAGTTTCCAAAATAATTCTTAGCAAGCTATTACAACAAAAAATTTAAATTTTTATATATTTACGGTAAAAAATTTTTTCAAAATATCTTCAGGGGCATGGTTTTACTTAAAATCCTAATTATTTTTTGGCATAAAAAAAAAAATCTATAATTTTTGAACCCATACAAGATTGTTGTCTATTGGGAAATAACCCGTTTTCTTATGACGCTTTTGCTCCGGGTCACTACAAACTTTCAAAAAGCACTTGAAAAAGCATTTTGGGAGTGGTTTCAAACCATCAAGTCATTTGCATATAGTGTCTTAAAGGTCAGTACAAAAAACCTTGACTGACATTATAAAAGAGGAAGAAATAAAAAATAAAAAGGGGGGGAAAGTGGGGGCTTTAAAGGATGATTTGCCTTCAATAAAAGATTGTGGTTTAAAATAAGGACTTGATGGAGGTTTTCACAGGGGGACCCCCGGATGTGTGTGTTTTAAGCTCATGGTTTTAAAGTCTTAACCTTTTTGTTTTGCTAACAATCATTGATCATTGGAAAAGTTAAACCCCTAATCCTTATATCACAGCGGGAGTGAATCTCCATCTTTCGGGAAATTTAAGAACTTTTGCCTGTGTGGTTTTGTGTGGTTTAGTATTCGTTGGGTGTGGGAAAGGGTGTATTTAAAAACCTTTGATTGGTTGAGTGTTTTTACTAAAACCTTGACTAATGGAAGAAGAGAAAATTTTCTTCATTTGTGCATTAGGGGTTCAACAGCAAACCCCCCTTTTAGTATGACCCCGTGCTTTTCTTTTACACTGTCAAGTTTCGTTTAATGGACCAATTAAAACCCAAAAAAAAAAAAAGGAAAAATCAAAATTTCAGTAAAGGCGTAAAACTGTGAAAATTTTTCCAATGTTTGAAAAAAAGTGCTTTGAATTTTGGTGGGGAAAAGAACTTTTTTTTTCGGATTCACAGATTTTAAAAAAAATTAAAAGAAAAGCTTTTTTTGAAATAATATTTTTTGTGCATTTAAAACTCTTTTCGCCTTTTGATCTTTTAAGTATCCTTATGAATAAGGGTTTAAAAAAAAACTTAAGCGTTGAAAGGGAAATTTCCAAAAACAATTATGTTTTTGTTGTTTTATGATGAAAACCTTTTCTGTGAAAGTTTTTTGTTTTTTTCTCCACCAAATCTTTCAACACCCCTGTAAAAGATCTGTTTTTTCTAAAATCTAAGGCGATTTAAGATCCCCGTGGGTTGTGGGGTGTGTGGTGGTTCAGTTAAAAAACCAATCTCACGGTTTTACATTTTGTTTAGTTTATGCCGAGGCTCTGAGTTTTTCCTCATCTCCAGAAAATTGTTGTGTTTTGACTCGCCCTATTACAGGTGTTTTTTGGTGGTGTGGTTGTCATTTTTCTTGAATTCATTTGCATCTGTTTTGGCTGCAGGGCCGTTTTAACAGAATTCAGATGAACGGGGCTTTAGTGTCCGGAGCGCGTGGTGTTACTTGATGGTTCACCCATATTAAAAACAAATTTTTATTTACTTGCGTCAAAGGTGTTTTCCTTTATTGGTTTTTTTTTTTTTTTTTTGTGGTACATTTTCCCACCACCCCGACAGCTCAAATCAATTTTGCAACAGATCAGCTCCTGTGTCCTAAACACCACACACACACACACACACACACACAAACACACACACACATCTCGTGACCCTGCGTCATCCCTCACCATCCCTCTCCCTCCATCACTGTACTCACTCCTGTAAAGTGATAGTCCCATTGATGACCAAACCCTCACACCTGACTGTATGTCCAGATCAAGTTTATTTGTATAGCACTTTTTTTCATGGTACAAATCGTTGCATGCAAGCAACTTTACAGAAAATTTAAGTTCCTACAATATATTTAGTAGTAGCTTTATCAGATTCCATGAACACCATTAGCAGACTCCATGAACACTATTAACAGCAATTGTTATATATTTGCAATTCAAATTTATAGCAAAATATGGTTAGTTCTGTATGTTTTTTTTTTGTTTTCAGGGTTGGCATCATCTGAGGTCCCTTCTGAAGGGCTGGCATCATCTCCTTCTCAGGTGTTCTGATCCAGACTGGAGCTTGTGTAAAAAAAAAAAATTCCCCCCTAGACTACGGGTAGGTGAATCCAAAAACAGAGAAACAAATAGAGAGACATAATTAGTGTAGCTGCTGTTCCAATCAAGCAAAAATGTATTTGTTTAACAACCCAAGCTATAAAGAATAGTAATGTGTCATTTGATCAGATATAACTGGCAGTACAAGATTCGTTAGATGCATTACCTTTGAATGCTTGGCCAAAGAGATGTGTTTTTAATCTAGATTTTAAACAGAGAGAATGTGTCTGAACCCCGAACATTATCAGGGAAGTGCTATTCAGTTAGTTTGGGAGCCAAATGTGAAAAAGCTACCTACCTCCTTTAGTGGACTTTGCTATCCTAGTTACTATCAAAAGTCCATAGTCCTTGTGACCTTAGGGAAGCGCTATGGATTGTAGCGTAGTAGAAGCACTAGTTAGGTAACGCAGGAGCTAAACCATTAATGGCCTTGTAGGTTAAGATAATATATATTTTGTAACTGATACAGGACTTAATAATAAGTGAGCCAGTGCAGAGACTGTAGTATTGGGGTAATATGATCATACTTTTTTTGACCTGGTAAGGACTCTAGCTGACTGCATTTTGGACTACCTGTAGCTTGTTTATTGAGGATGCAGGACAACCAGCTAGCAGTGCATTACAATAGTCCAGTCTAGAGGTCATGAATGCATGAACTAGCTTTTCTGCATCAGAAACAGGTAACATGTTTTAGTAGCTTGGCAATGTTTTTCTAAGATGGAAGAATGCTGTTTTTGTAACATGGGAGATATGATTTTCAAAAGACAAGTTACTGTCTAATATAACACCCAGATTTTTGACAGTAGAGGAAGTAACAGTACATCCGTCCGAATTGCAAATTGTAATCTACAAATTGTCTGATGTTTTCTGGTCCAATAGTAATATCTGTCTTATCCGAATTTAATAGGAGAAAATTATTGGTCATCCAATCTTTTACATTTTTAACACCTCTGTTAGCTTAGATAATTTAGAAGTTTCATCTGGTCTTGTTGAGATATATAGTTGAGTATCATCAGTATAACAGAGTGGGGAAACTAATCCTGTAATTTTTAATAATATTACCAAGGGGCACATGTATAGTGAAAATAGCAGAGGACCTAGAGACAGAATCCTTGTGGCACTCCATATTTTTACTGGTGATAATATGATATTACTCCACCATTTAAATAAACCAAAGTGGGGTAGTGGATCGGACAGGTAGGATCTAAACCATCTTAAAAGCCTCACCCCTTGCATACCTGTATAGTTTGGTAATCTAATCTATGAGGTATGTCGTGATCTATGGTGTTCTAATCTAGCACTAAGAATCAAGTAAAATTAGTCAATGCTGAGATGCAGCCTTGGTCCGATGCAAGAAGCCAAGTCATTTTGTAAGTTTAACCAGTGCAGTTTCTTCTTCTGTGTAGTTGGGGCCCTGAAAACCTGCTATAGAGATTAATTTTTTTGCAGGTAGGGAGAATAAATTGAGCAGATACAACTTTTCAAAAAAATTTTTGAACATAAAGGGACGATTTGAAATGGGTATGTAATTTGCCAATTGCATTAGGATCTAGTTGTGGTTTCTAATAAGAGGCTTAATAACCGCCAGCTTGAATGGTTTATTGGTATGTGACCTAGAAGCTACACGAATTTGAGTTAATAATATTGAGAAGCGGTTTTTTCTGCTACAGGTAACAACTCTTTCAGTAATTTAGTGGGTACAGGATCTAATAAACATGTTGTTGGTTTAGATGCAGTGATAAGTTTATTTAGCTCTTCCTGTCCTATAGTTGTAAAGCCACTGCAGTTTATTTTTAGGTGCTTATGAATGAAGCTGAAGTATTAGACGCTGTAGAATCTACATTTGCTATTGTATTTCTGATGTTATCTATTTTATCAGTGAAGAAATTCATAAAGTCATTACTATTAAACTGTGAGGGAATATTTAGATTCGGGTGGCGTCTGGTTATTTGTTAATCTAGCCACTGTGCTAAATAAAAACCTTAGATTGTTTTATTTTTTCTATGAGTTTGCAGATATGCTCGGCCCTGGCAGCTTTTAGAGCCTGGTCTATAGCTGGACATATACTGTTTCCATTTGGTTGTATATGTGTGGCGTGTGTGTGTGTTGAATTTATAGGCTGGTATTTCCCATCATGCACTCTGAGTTTATATTTGTCTTCAGAGGCTGGTATTTCCCATCATGCACTCTGAGTTTATATTTGTCTTCAGATGTAACGTGATACAGTTACCAGTTGGTTTTCTCTCACACTTAAATTCTATGCTACATACCTTCATTTGTTAAATTTCTTTCATTAAATTTTTTATGCTTTTGCAGATTATTTTATACTTCCATTCTTCTAAGTTTTTTATTCATTATTTTACTCCTTTTCCTCTCTTTTTTTTGTTCTTTTCTATATAATTTGTCTACAAACTTTTTTGTTCACATATTCTTCTTTATGCTTTTTCCACTTTGTACTTCCATTCTCTTTTTCCTTTTTGTTGTTCCATTTCATTTTGTTTTTCGTTCATACATTTTTGTACTTTCATAATTTAGTTTTTTTATTTCTCACTCTTTCACATATTTCAGTATTTTACTTCATTTCCATTCAGTTGTTTTTTTAATTATATTATTTTTCATAGTTTAATCTTTCGCTTTGTTTCACTCGTGTTCTTTACTGTTTTTTTTCTGTTCTTGTGTGTCCTTCCTCCTTTCCTTCCTTCCATCTCTCCTCTGCTTCCTCTCTTCCCCTCACACACACACACACACACACACACACACACACACACACACACACACACACTGATGTTATTCTGTTTTCAGCTGGAGGGTTTCAGGGTTCCTGTCAATCAAACGCTGATCTCCGTGGTAACTGTCAGATGGCGCAGCATGTGATAAGCTGATTCTGTGCTTTCCATATGCACACACACACACACACACACACACACACACACACACACACACACACACACACACAGCAGCAAGCATGTTTTTCACACTCCAGCGCTTGTTTCTGGCTTGCAGCGTCTCCTTGATTTGGCCACAGATGTGTTGTATGACTGCAATGTTTCTCAGATTGACTCTGTGTGTGTGTGTGTGTGTGTGTGTGTGTGTGTGTGTGTGTGTGTGTGTGTGTGTGTGTGTGTGTGTGTGTGTGTGTTGTGTGCAGGTGATGCATTTGAGCCGGTGGAGCGCTGCTCTCTCAGTACAGCAGCTGCTCTACGGATGTCTGAGCTCCAGAGACCCTCACTGCGGCTGGTGTGTGTCCTTCATAACATGTAAGCAAACACACACACACACACACACACACACACACACGTACAGATATCTTTATAACATACATTTCTTTTTAACCAGTCTGAACTTTGGATATAATTTGACAGATGTGAATAAGCTAAATATAAGCCTGCTGTATTATATTTGATACACAAATTTCTAGCCTGCTGTATTATATTTGATACACAAATTTCTAAATTATTAACACGATTGTCTGGGACCCCGCTCTGGTCTAGTGCCCTGAAATCTTCACAGAATTGTATAAAGTAAATGTATCAGCTGGTGCTCCATGTCTATTTGCTTATATTATTTATTTATATCATTTTATGTAATTATCTGTTCTCATTGATTTACATTACAAGCATGCCCGATTTCATCATATAAATATCAGCATCTGCACCGAAATGCACATTTTTTCTCAGTTTGAGTCCCTCCATATTCTCACCATATCTTTCCTACTGTATATGAGCCTGATGGTCAGATGTGATGCTGCTAAAAAATAATAATAATAAAAGTAATTAAATAATTAAATGAGCAAATAAATAAATACAATTATTTGAAGTTTAATAAACTCTTCCATTAAAAAAAAAAAATAATAATGAAGAACAAATTTAACTATTACATGTGTCCGGCTTTAGGGGTTAAATGTCTTGATTTGTCACTCTGGGCTTGTTTTCTGGCGTCTGTGTGTTTGCATGAGGTTTTACCACCATCTACCGTGTGTTGTCACATCAGTTCATCAAAGCGCTTCCTCAGGCTACAGAATAAAGATATTTGTAGAAATATTCATTATGATTCACATAAATGTCATTGAGGCTTCTCTGATCTCACTCACGGGAGAAACATTAGAACTGAACTGTGCTTAAAAATAATTAAAAGCCAGAAAAGACTCCCATCATCCTCTCTTTCTGCAATAACCGTCACGTCCCTGAAGATTGAGATGTCAGCTTTATCTTGAGAGCGTCCTGCGTTTGCCCCTTCAGGGATCGGTGAAGTTCTGTGTTCATGTCTGGAGCGCTCAGCAAACACCAGCATCAGCGTCTCAGCTGTGGAAAACTATTATGTTCCTCGAAACCTTCTGGCAAACATTAGCAGCAAATAGTCCTGTGCCACAAGTTTACCACAATTTTACCCACAAAGCAGCAGTTTTGCAAGCAGTTTAAATGGTTTTCCCATGTTACATCTACAGTAAATGCCAGAGGAGCACAAAAGTCAGCTTCCAGATGTAAAAAAGCCCTTTATTTTCTCCATAGTGAAGAGAATTATTTTAACAATAACATAAACTGTAAGGCTGAACATTATATCTATCATGTCGAAGAACTTTCGTGTGTTTGCATAAAACTATGAAGTTAATGACCAAAGCGTATCATTTTAAAAGTTCACAGTGCTGCTGCAGATGAAATATAATCACGGATAACATTAAATAAATATTTTTTCAACAGGTTAGACATTGATATTGAAATTTAGCAAGCAAAAAAGTGTTGTCATAATACAGTATTACAGTTTTAACAACTGTTTTCTTATAACAAAATAACTGAACATTTAAATACAATAAAGCAATGCACAAAAAAAAAAAAGTATAACGTTAATAATTTTACACAGATTAAAGTGCAAAAAGAACTATAAAGACCAATAGGTTTAACTTTTACGGTAAGACCTCATTAGTTAACCTTAGTTAATGCATTAACATTCACAATTAGCTACAGAAGTTATTAATCTATTTTTATAAAATACAAGTCTTCCCGTTCATGATAGCTCATTAAATACTACTGTTGCAAATTTTGATTTTAATAGCGTGTTATTAAATATTGGAATTACCTGAGATTAATGAATGTTTAGCAGAGAGTTTTCATTGGCAGCTTATGTTAACTAATGAATTAACTAATGTTAACTAATGAAGCCCTAATGTAAAGTGTGAGCGAACAATAAAGAATCAAAACACGTTCAAACAATATCTAAAGCATGCTGTAGTCCCAGATAAAAATGTAAAGTATGAAAATAAATGGCCTGTTAAGTCTAAATATTTAAGTATTTGGCCTGTGATGAAAATCATAAGCGAAAACACACAATCTGAATGGCTGAATAAATAGTTTAAAAAAAGATGCTTTGTTTTTATAGGGTTTCCGTGGTAACAGCTGCACTATGTTTAGCGCCACCTGCTGTCAGAGAGTGAGCGTGCACTTTTATACAGAGCATCTGTTATATATAACCGGCACATGTCTAGTTGTGGGCAATATTATCCGTTAGACTGTGCATCGATGTGCACTTTGAATTTCTACCAAAAGTAGTAGACCATCTGGGGAATCTTTTTGGCATACTGTTTTTAAACATACTATGATTTGGGGACACTAATTCTAGTTTTCAATACTATTTAGGATAGATAGTATTATGCGAATTGGGACTCACCAAAGTCTCCTAAATAAATAAGTAAATAAATATAGCTTTATTATCGTCAACAATAGTTATATTTGTTTTATATATTTCTAAGATTATACGCATAGAATTTGCAATAGTCTTTAAACATATTACATACTTATGTTTTATAATAATTGTATTATGTAGTTTTTTAAAAAGAACTGTTAAAGTGTTTTTACATTGCAATTAGAATTTCATGACAATTATGCAAAATTTTCCCAAATTCCCCAAGTGCAACATTTAACTTTTCAGTTTTGTATAATCATTTTTATTTATAATGGTTTATATTTCTTTTCTAATTATTATTTTTATTTGCATGAAAGATTTTTTTTTTGTGCAAGACAATACTTTTCAAATAATCTAAATAGAAACAAAAATAATTGAAATATTATTCAAATAATAAAAATCTAAGTAATTAAAAAATATTCTAAATATATATATATATATATATAAAATCAATACGATCAAAAATGTGAGTTCATGTTGTCTCAGGTTCATATGCTTTTTTGCTTAATTCCGGTATTATTTGTGATTCATCAGGGGAGCTGGTCAGTTTGGTTCATGTCTTGGAGCTCCTTTTTATTGAAGAATGTTTCTTAAATCCTTGTGTAGAAAATGAATGTTTAGCCCATAAGTATGACAATGTGAAGTCCTTCACTGGAGCGGTCCTTCAGTTTACACAGACTTTCTCTCGTTGCTGATTATACTAAAGTTTATTAACACTCTGAACCTCTCAAGGGTGTTGAAGGAGTTTTGTAGAAGTGTAAGTTTATTCCTCTGTGTCCTCAGTTGTTCTCGCCGCGATCGCTGTGAGAGAGCAGACGAGCCTCAGAGATTCACCTCCAGAGTGGATCAGTGTGTGGAGCTCACGGTGCAGCCCAACAACATCTCCGTCACCATGGCCGAAGTCCAGGTGTGTGTGTGTGTGTGAGAGAGTTAGAGTAGATGCGACAATGCACTGCGTATCGGTCACCTCTCCATAGATGTTGAGGAGCGGTACACTTTATGGAGCGCTAGCAGACACGCAGCAATATGGAGCAGCAGATGTCATGAAGAGTGTATTTTAAAAGCAAGCAGATGAATTACGGAGACGTGGGCCAAGCTTTTTCAACTTTGTCTGTTTTCTCCATCCTTCTGCCAGCTGGTCCTGCAGGCCCGCAACGTCCCGGATCTTTCCGCCGGGGTGGACTGTTCCTTCGAGGATTACACCGAGACCGAAGGAACAATACACGGATCACACATCTACTGCCTCTCGCTGTCAGCCAAAGAGCTCGTCCCCATCACACACCAGCAGAGTCAGTGAACACACACTGCTATCATACACACTCTCACACTCACATTGCATCAGAAGCCATCACATCCGAGAGTCAGGAGTAACATCAGTATATGATGATTATTATATAACACCATCAGTCTGTTCCAGAGATTCACTCAGTGTTTTTGTTTTCAGATTGTAGAATACATTACAGTCACATCATATCATATCTGTCCTGAATACTTTGTGGGATTATTGTGTCCCACATAGGATTGGGGATTGAGAAGCAGCTCTTATTCAGATCCGGTTGCATTTAGGAAACATACTGAAACTGAGTGGTTTTTGTAATGTTTTATTGCATTAATGGTTCTGAAAATATGTATTCTGTTGCTGAAGATGCTGATTTTGACCTGCCTAGTGTCTACATAATTAAAATGCTGCATCAAAGCTGTTTGCTATTGATGTTTGATGCTTTTTAAATAGTCTGAGCTTGAGAATCAGCACAACGTGAACATTTTGAGAAAAGAAAACAGAGAAAAATAAGACAAAAAAGTTTAAGTGAAATCAAAATTGCAACATTTCTGTTATTTAAAATTTCTAGTCCTGAATCATAGTATCTTGGTAAAAAATAGTAAGCTGAAGGTGCCTGCAGGGTTATTATAGTAAATTAAAATTTTAAAAAACATGCTATAAAATTAAATTAAATTCATAAAAACATAATAGTTTTTTTTTTTATTAATTTGTCTAGTTTCCAGAGCATCATTTCTCATTTAGTGAGAAAAATAACTCAAACTAAACTGAAATAAAAAATAATAAAAACTATAAAAAAAAAAAAAAAAATTAAATACAAAAAAAAAATAATACTAAAACTTTAACTAAAATAAAAATGGAGGATATAGAGTCAAAAACTAATTCAAAATATAAAAACAAGCAATAAAAGTATCACAATAACACTAAAATAACTGATTAAACATTTTAGTTGGTGATGAATGTTTGGCTGTTACGCTTCTTAACTGTATGAATCTAAAAGCAATATATTTTAATGTAATGAATCTAACGATGTGAATTGGGATGCAGCTGTAGACTTGATTAAACTCAAAACCATTTATGTAGAAAACATAAACCTGTGTCTAAACGATACGATATTAATGCACTACACTGTTTGTGATGTTCTAAAAGCAACAAGACACTGGAGAGCTCAGTGATTTTACCACAGTTTAGTGGAAAGACTCCTTACACACGAGTGTTTAGATAGCAGCGGGTTCTGCTGTTCTTCATCCAGAGGCAGGGATCTCACTAACCTCTTCTCTCTTTTATTTGTGCCTCTGAAGGAGACACTCATGTGGTGAAGCTCTATCTGAAATCGAGGGAAACGGGGCAGAAGTTTGCCAGCGTGGATTTCACCTTCTACAACTGCAGCATCCACAGATCGTGAGTGTCTCTCGCTCTCTCTCTCTCTCTTTATCCCTGCTCTTCTCGTTTTACCCACAAGCTCCTCACCACTCGGGGGGGTGGGGTCACATTTCTGTTGCCATGGCAACCGGTGGCGTGCTGATTGACAGTTATTCTCCTGAAAACAGACTGCGGTTAGAGTCCTGCAGATAGTGGGACCCCCAGCTGAACATCTCAATGAGTTTGTGTGTCATGTGTGCTTCTTAAGATGCTCCAGATGGGTCCGGACTCTTTTGGGAGGTCTGTGTAGTGTCTTATTGCAGGACAGATGAGCCCAAAGCTGTCTCCAGAGATATAACACACACACACACACACACCTCTGAGTAACAGCATCTCAGATACACAATACCTTCCCATACACACACACACACACAAACACACACACACACACACACACATACACACACACACACACACACACACACACAATCAGCAGTGAGCTTTAAAACTAGGTCACACTGCTCTTCTCTGATAAGACCAGCTTGTGTACTTGAAAAATACACACTACATATGAGTATTATCATAATTGGATAATCACATGCTGCTTTATTCAGTGCGTCCACATCTCTAAAAGCACAAATGCAATTCAGAGGACTGTATTTTGGATAATATAGTGTTATTATGGACATTGTCAAAGCTTTGTGTAGATCAGAAAAAAAAAAGAGGAAATGTGTGAATTTTATAGAAATGTCAAGAACATTTCCAGGCTTTGTTAAAATCAAAAAAGAAAGAAAGAAGATTTGTTTTTTTTTTTTTTTGCACATTAAAAATGAAGCCTATTTCGAGCCCTTTTTTGTTGCAATATATTCATAACTTTTAAAAAATATTAATTTCTTTCACTCAATTTATTATTCATTACATACTGTTTTTCTTTAGAATACAAAAAAAATCTTAATGTATTAAAAAAATCTTATTTTCATCACTTTATTGCAAAAAGTGATTTCAATCAAAATGTATGATGTATGCAATAGTGGAATGGGAAAAGAACTGTAACATAATGATAGTTGAGAATAGTCACGATATTAGTTTTTTCACACCACAGTTATTGTGTCCAAAAGAATCCACGATATCGATTTATCGAGACAGCTATAGAAACCTTAGGAAATCAGCCAAATTAATTTTTACTTTATTTAGTTTTCGTTATACCCAGTGAACATAAGAATACTGATAAACACAGGGCACATGCATTTTCACTTACTTTATTTAGTTTTCGTTTTGACTTGTGACTCTGGCTTTCTCTGTCGTCTTTGAAGCTCCATATGAAATAACGAGAGAAAATACTTTAATGTTATAATGAATAACTATTAACATCAAAACTGATACTTTAACCTGTTAACTTGTGTACCCGTGTTTTAATTTCTTTAACCTATAGTTGCGCCAGCACCAATGAAGTCATGCAGTTAACACTCTTCTAATTCAGTATTAATGTGCACCTAGTACGACCGCAGACGAGGCAGTAAGTGCATGGCACTGCGACCAACTTTACATGTTACAGAGTTTAATGTAGCAATGTGGTCACTCCGTTATTCTAGATCAGTTTTAATCGTGTAATAGATTTGAACAAAGAAATCAATTGCTACACAAAGGCAGTATTGGCCAGCCCTAGTTGAGAATTATTATTGAAAGTAAAGATATTCATTTATTTGTTTATTTAATTATTTTGTTTACATTTATTTATTTGTGTGTGTGTGTATATGTGTATATCAGTGGTGGTGGTGGGGGGGGGGTAATAATGGTAAATTTAGATGACCTTTCAGATGTATTTAATTATAAAACCCTTTATAATCTATAATAACATTAAACGTATTTCATACTTTCTCTAAACCTTCTTGGATGTTAAGAGACGCACCTGCAATTCTGGCCTCTTTAAAGATGCTTTGTGTGTGAATTTGCATTTGTTATAATGTAAGCATCATTAATTACCCCTTGTGTTTAATAAAAAATAAAAAGATTGATTAGTGAAATGAAAGAATGATTTAATAAAAAATCTGAATGATTAGTAATTGTCTCTAATTGGCCTGTTTAGCTAGGCCCTCAAAACACTTATTATTTATTGGTACAGTAGGCTATTGCATGATTTGTAGATTATATTTAATAGTTTACACTTTGCATAAACCTTTGCAATTAGTTTTTAAAAGGTAACATTACATTCTTAAGGGCTCTACGCTTACATTTCTTTTCAGGAGCACTTGTGCTCCTACTTAAAAAAAAATAAATCAATTAGGAACTCCTCCTGATCAATGACAGAAATGATCCTTCCTAATATAAGGCAATATTTGACTCCTTATAGATAACTCCAACATTTGTTTTTTTTTGACAAAACATATGTTCAGATTTTTTGATGAAGATTGGGTTCAGGGGTTTTTTGGTTGTGGAAAAAAGCTTTTTTTTTGATAAGTGGTGGGTTCAGGGGGTTTAGGGTTCAGGTGTTCTTAAATGATATAAAGTATTGTCACTGGACATGTAATTACATTCTTTCTTACAAATAAAGTTTTTTAAAAAGACGGAAAATAACTATGCAAAACTTAAAAGTTACATTGAGATGAGAATGTGGTAAAATTGTGCTAAATTTTCATTATGATACTTGAGAATTTGGGTGAAAAAAAAAAGCTTAATTTTTAGGAAAACAATCAAATTGCAATGCAAAATATCTTAATGGTTTAAAAAAAAAAGCATGCTTCATTTTCTTTATATAGAATACAATTTCTTATCTCCTTTCTTTTGAGGGAGAAATATGAGGCTGGCCACTTTTTTTGTGAGATTCACCCAAATGGAGTTTGTCTGTGAAGAGGGCTTTCGGAGGTGTTCGGTGTCCTTTTTGTAGGAGGCTTTAGAACAGCCCAGCATCTTAATGAATGTGAGTGAAGGAAATGAGCGTCCCGGTGTTAGATTTCTGCTCCTCCAGTGCGTGTGGGGTTTATGCTGATCGCTGATCAGGGGACGCCCTGAAATCATCGGCTGTCTGTGGGGGAAGAGAGCTCAGCGTGAGGGGCTTAAACCAGAGACACCCTCAGTCACCCCCACTCCAGACGGGACGGGGATTAAAGCCTCTCTCGGGATTGGTGCAGGGGTCAGGAAGAAAAATAAGGTCACATTTATTATCTTCTTACCACTTATTTTAAGAAATCTCTGCTTTAAGTGAACCGGATTGCGTAGTTTAAATTGAATTGGTAATAGGTTGGGGGAAAACATGGAGGAGAAAGAAAATACAAAAAAGAATCGCAAGTTGGAACCAAATGGATGTCAGTCAGGATAGACGGCAGATTTTATGAAATGAGCTACATGTGTAATACAGTGATGAATGGATGACAGACTGTTTATTATGTTGTGCTGTTTTAAGGCTCTGGGTCTGAATTTTACACCCGAGGATTTTTATGGAAATTATCGACTGGAAATCTTTTTGGAAAGAATTCAGATTTTTTTTCTCTCTCTCACAATTGTGAGGTTTTATCTTATACTGTAATTTAGAGGTTTTGTTTCTCACAATTGTGAGTTTATCTCACAATTCAGACTTTTTTCCTCACAATTCACGAATTTGTTGTTAACTTTATCATAACTTTCTATCATTTTCAGGTTTATATCTTATAATTCAGAATTTCTCAATTACAAATTTATATCTAATAATTCAGACTTTTTTCTTCAAATTTTTTATATCTCACAATTCAGACTTTTTTTCTTACAATTGCAAATTTATCTAATAAATCAGACTTTTTTTTCTCAATTGTTTCTCATATTCATACTTTATTCTCAAAATTGTTCATCATAATTCAGACTTTTTTCTCATAATTCTTTATTACGTAATTCAGACTTTTTTCTCACAACTGTGAGTTCATATCTCATAATTCAGACTTTTTTCTCAAAATAGTGTTCATATCTCATAATTCAGACTTTTTTTCTCAAAATAGTGTTCATATCTCATAATTCAGACTTTTTTCTCAAAATAGTGTTCATATCTCATAATTCAGACTTTTTTCTCAAAATAGTGTTCATATCTCATAATTCAGACTTTTTTTTTTTTTTCAAAATAGTGTTCATATCTCATAATTCAGACTTTTCCTTATAATTCTTAATCTCATAATTCAGACTTTTTTCCTCATAATTCTTTCTCATAATTCTGACTTTTTTCTCACAACTGTGAGTTCATATCTCATAATTCAGACTTTTTTCCTCATAATTCTTAGTTCATTAATTCTGACTTTTTCCTCATAATTGTGTTCATATCTCATAATTCAGACTTTTTCCTCATAATTCTTAATCTCATAATTCAGTCTTTTTTCTCACAATTGTGTGTTCATATCTCATAATTCAGACTTTTCCCTATAATTGCAGAGTATATATCTCATAATTCAGACTTTTTTCCTCAAAATTGTGAATTTATATCTCATAAATCAGACTTATTTCATAATCATTTTAGATCTCACAATTAAGACTTTTCTTACAATTGCAAATGTATTTTTTAGTTAATTGCAGAATTGCGAGTTTATATCTCACAGTTCTAAAAACAATTTGGTATATTCACACCAGGAAAGTCCTCTAGTTCACTTGCTTTGGTCCAGACCAAATACAATGTGGTAATTTTTATTTATTTATTTTTTTTTTTTTCTTGTGTGGTTCACTTTCCGCTACCCTTTTTGCAAGTGAACAATTGTAAACAAATTGTAAACAAAACCACATGTGTGCTAAGGTCATCCATTCATTGGTTCACCCATTCAACTGTAGCAGAGTTTGTTGTGAAGCGGACCGCGTCACCTCTTCGGCGCGGTCTCGGTACGGGTGGTGGTCCGCACCCGAGTGCCATGCTTATTCACACATGCCCAAAAGATCCGCACCAAGGGAAACCAGGCAGCGAAACCTACAAGACAGACGTGAATACACCGTAAATTCTAAAAAAAATAATTAATATATAATTAATTGTTGAGGTCCACCAGTTAACCTTTTTTTGTAATTTATAAGCTTCCATACATTTGAAGATTTTAAATTTAAAGGCGTTGCAAGAAGAAGAAAAAAAATAATTTCTTTTATAGTCTAATCCACATCCTCACCCCCCAGTACACAACAGTACAGCCTGTTAAACATGAACTAACACACAACACACTACTTAAACATAAACATAACATTCACGGACTCTAAGCAATATTGCGTCCTCCCTCCCCCCCCCCTCCCCCCCTTCCCCCTCCCCTAGTGTGGGCCATTTACAGATAGTCAGTCTTTACTGTCTTTATCTTTTATGTTTAGGTATGTTCTTGCATATCCTCAGACATGTTGGGTCGACCTTCACATCCACCCTACGTCCAATTGTTTGTTTTTCTCCTCACACAGGCACGTCCTGATGGGGATTGTATTCATGCTGGCATTAGCAGGAGTTATGTGTATATGGAGCAGCAGCATTAACAAACGGACAAAATGGCGCCTCGCTGGGTGGGATCAATTACCGACACAAAACATCACAAAAGCACACACTCCACCACACATGTGCTTGTGTTTCCTTCACGGGATCAGAGAGTGCAACGATTACGCAGCAGAATCCGCTCTAGCCGCTGCTGGTTAAAATACCCCTCAAAAATGCTCATAAAATTATTAGGCCGCCATGCTATTGTGGATGAGACTTAGGGTTTTTAAAGAAAAAGAACGGTAAACATTTTGGTTAGGCCAATATGATGCTTTATATTTGTTAAAAGTAGTGAATGCAAAAAGAACAAGTACAATGATGTGCATTTTTAAAAATTTATTCGTTATCATAATATACTCTTTATATTAAGAAATTTCTATAGATGGCCACCCTCAGTATATAGTCTTGTATACTTTATACGAATGTTTAACGATATGATTTGCCGGTTATCTGATCATAAAAATTGTAATTTTCATAAAGAGTAACAAAAGTGTAATAGGAAATAAACAGAAAATAGTAAAATACTAACATAATAATTTTTCTAGTTATTGATATTTAGAGGTTTTTTTTTCTTTGCTCCTAGTAAGTTGTATTTTTATCCCGTTAGATACCTATCTAATAACACAATTAAATCCTCATAAGACGTTTTAAAAAGCCCTTGTCGGTACGCTGGCCTCTTGCAGATACCAGTGATTCATTAGGCCAATCAATTCTCAACTCTGATGGACAGCAGCAAATTAATGCCCACTGACGTGAAAACAATTTGCTGGAATTCAATTCGGAATAATTGAAACAAATGGCTTGTTGTGTTGCACTGAAAGCAAGGCTCAGATGCTTTCAGGAGACGCTTCAATCCAAGTAAAAAATGCGCTCTTTCACGTCAATACTTGTCTGTGGATTTTTTGCTTTAGGGTTTTCCTTTCATATGTAAGGGTGCTTAAAAGTTTGTGTTTGCTACCGTTGGAGATATGCTTCCTCAGCTGTAGGAAGATGGCATATGTAGACTGTAATGCATGAAGGTCAGTGCTCTGTTTTGTTTTTTTCGGCACAGATTTCGCTTTTATCCTCATTTGTTCTTATCTACATATGGTAATGTTTAATTGGAATTCTATCGTCTCTTGTTGTTCTCTCTCTCTCTTGCCTTTCTCCTCTTTTGCTCATCGCTAACTTTCTTTTTTTAAAACCGGAGACACCTAATAAAGTGGCTCTTGTGAGCGGACACCGAGAGATGATTTCAACAACGCGTCCACCGGGGGCCCTGGATAAGGATGTGTTTGGTAGTGCCTGTGTTTTCTGACTCCTGTTAATGTCTGGCGAGTTTTTGGCGCCGAGACTATTGTTCTCCTTCATCTTGCTTTTTTCGGTATAGCTCCAGAGGGATTGTACTATGTGTGCAATGGCTCGTATCCCGTTGTCACTGGTGTAAATAAGGAAACTGTGGCGAACTCAGGAACGCCAACGACTGCTCATTCCAGGGCAGGGACGCCCACCGGTGAACATGCTCAGAGGGTACAGAACCTGCACACCCAACCCACAAGAAATTAATGCTTATTACAAAAAGATCAAAGGTGTGTGGTCAGTGTTTGTTTTTCAAGAAGTCTCTTCTGCTCACCGAGAGCTGGGGGGCCATTTATTTGATCAAAAAATACAGGAAACTTTTTTCAATTATTATTACAATTTAAAAGACCTGTTTTCTGTGTGCATATATAATAAAATTGACTTACTCCTGTGCTAACAAGCGGTATTTTTCTGCATGCAATTACTCCAGTCTTCCGTGTCCACATGATCTTTCAGAAATCATCCGCTCATATGATGATTTGCTGTTTTGAAGACAACATTTGTCTGATTATTATCCCTGTTTAACCACCCATTGGCACTCCCCAGGGTAAATACATTATATTTTCAGGTTTAACAAATATACTAGTAGACTTCGAAAGAACCCAGGTCATTTATTTGAACTACGGAAATCTTTTTGTAACATTATAACATGTCTGTATACTCACAACGGTTACTATGATCAAATTTAATGCATCTTTTCTGAAAAATATCAGTCCTTGTTTTTAAAACACCTAAATACACAGTCCCCTGAAATACCCCACAACGGTTTGAGAGCTAGCTGTACCTGCTAGTTAAACTTAAAGTATTACGGTGACACCTACTTATATTAACTTAAATTATAAAACTATGTTTTTGCTCGGCCAAAGCAGATCCCATCACTGCATTTCGGCACGGAAAAATGTAATAAATGGTAAAGCAAGGTTAATTTAAGTATTGTTCATCTCTGTTATAGTAAAATCGAGATGTGTTCTCTTACTTTTAGTACCTTTTTAGTTTTTATTTTCAAACCATATTTTCTATTTCGGTTTTATTTTCAGGGAGTGTTTTTAGTTGGCAGATTAGTATAACTATTTATTTCGGTTTTAGTGCTCAATATGTATCTAGTTGAAATACGCCATGTTGCTTAGGGCGCAACTAACTGAAAGTTGTGTATATATATGTTATATGTGTAAGTGTGTGAGCATGTATATGAGTATATGTGCTATATATATGTATAATGTTTGAGTGTTATTACTCTATTGTTATATTATTTATTATGTATATTGTAATTCATAGCTTTATAGTGAGAGGTTCAGTTTTTAGTTACACGCGTGGAACCTTCTTCTTGCTATTGGTTTGTAGTTAAGCTCATAATTATACTTACAAATTCACCAACACAGGGACATCAAGGCAACTTTTAAAAATTGACGTGTTAGTAGACGTCATCTCAGGTCAGAAAACCGATAAATAACAGCATCAGTGCGCTGTAGACGCCCACCTTTTGCTTTCCATCAATTAAAAATACTCCAGTTTCGATTGTAAATGATAACATGACGGTGTAAACCCAATCAGAAACACGATGGCGAGTTAGTATAAACTGGGTTGCAAATGCATTTGATACATGTGAGTTTTTTAAACATGAAATGTGTTCTGGAATTCGATGTCATGAGATGTCATTGATTTGTTCTCGCTCGTTCGCTGAGTGACACTAGGAAAACCTGATGCATCGTGGCTACGTGTTTATACTCTCGCGTCCTACTCTCTCCGTCCTCAGATTTTCACTCATGAGAAGAACAACTGATTGCAGGTGTTACTGGAGCGCGAGCCGAGAGGCATCCGTGATGATAAGACGAGAGAGTCTCCCCTCCCTGGTCATCTGCTGCTCGCTCATTGGTGATGAGTGTCCGCGATGTCGCCGGGATGGGCTCGAATAGGTTTCAGTAGTATTGTTAAATGAACAGCGCCTGTAGGGAGAGCAGATGAAAACGCCGCTGGGTTTCCTCTAATTAGATTCCAGATGTTGTGGAGTTGGTGGCAGAGGTGTCTGCGCTCTAGTGGGTGAGGCCCCGATATATGGAGGATAGAGGAGATGTGAAAGTGAAGCACGTTGCTGACAGTTCGGTGAACATCGTTTACAGGTCTAATGAGGTTCTGGAGAGGTTCCACAGATGAAATCAGATCAGATCCTGCAGTTGATGCTATACAAATAAGTAAACTAAGTTTGAGTCAGACGATGCAATGCAGATCTCGCAGAATAACTTTCTGTGAATCTGACCCCTGGAATTCTGTGTTGCATATCTGTCAGTGAAGCTGTGGTAAAATCCACTGGCTTTGAAAGACTAGATTTTGCATTACTTTTTATCTTAAAAGCCATTATGCATTTGTACTCCCCATATGATATTTTACCAGTTTTCTTTTATTTAACAACTAGGCAGATGAGTTTTATTACAAAAAAAAAAAAAAAATGAATGTTTTTAAAATGACCTTAAGAGGATAGAAATAATCTAAGGGGATATTTGCTTTTTATGTTCTCTACTCAAGGGAATTTTTTTATGAGGAATATTAAAAAATACCATGTTGTGATTTCTAGGTCCTTGATGGTCAGTTGGCAAATGTCATGCTGTCGTTCGTTTGCAAATATTAATTGTCTACTATAGCATCAGCTCTGAAATATTTGTTTTGGCCTAGAAATAGACTTGTTTATGACGTGCAGATTGTTTTAAAAAGAATGTTTTAAAATAAATCCCAGTGCTAAGTTCCAATCGAATTTACATTGACCATTCAATAGTTTAAAATGATTTGACATCTCTTCTGCGAGAACACAGAGATCCATTTAATTAATAGAAACTACAGTAAAAAATTATGAAATATTATTACAATGTTAAAAATATAACATATATAAAAATATTATGAATATATATTTAACCAGTGTAATTTAGTAAGATGGGATCAAAGCTTGAGATTTCATCCTCATTCATCATTCCACGTACCTCAGTCACATTTGTCCTTCGTTTTATTCTCAGGATTAAATCAAAATGAATAGAAAGTTTAAAAGACCAGCAATTTGTTTTGAAATGGAAACTCTATTTGTAAACTATGTATAAATGATTTTACTGTCACTTTTGATCGGTCTCAGACCATACCTCCGACCTAAATAAAAACTATTAAATGTTCTCACTAAATTCTATTATCGACCCTGTATAATTTTGAACCAAGTGTTCATTTTCTTATTGATGAAGTTTACAACCTTTTGAAGGAACTATCAACACAGAGAGGCTGAACCGATGACTGCCTGATGAAAACACTGATCGCATAGATAAGCTTCTACGCGTAGGAACTCTATGTCAAGATCCTACGGTGTGACAGTAAGTTTACTATTAATTTCTGTGGGACGCTTTGTGTTTGTTTTGAACAATTCTTGAGTCTCTATACAATCGGTGAGGGTCCGACGTTCGGTTTTTAATGTCATTGAAGTGTGAATAGTGGTAAATCATGGCTGACGTTCGTGATTGAAGGTCACTCGCTGGTTTAATGGTGCTGCCAGATTCGCATCATCTCAGATTCTGCACTTAATTTTGCACATGCTCTGTTGGCAGAAAGACACAAAGCCAGAATACATGAGTGGTGGCGTCTGTTAGAGGCTTTGGAGGTCGAGAAGAGATGTGAATCAGATGCGCGCTTCATTTTTAACTCGCAATATGATTCTGTTTTTACGCAGCGTCTGTTCTTTTCACCTTTCCTCTCGTCGCCGCACTGATGCTTCCTTGTGCACGACTCACACTTTTATTTTCATCACATGCATGCCACTGGGGACACACACACCAGTGCGTATGGACAACAGGCACGACACATTCCAGAAGGAGAGCCATTAAACAGGGTCACATGACGACTTTGCATCAACTTTGACCCTATACCCATAATTCCTCTGCTTTAGCATGGCTGATATTCTGTCAGTTTTCGGCCTCTTGGTTGCGCTCGCTTTGTTCGCTCCTTTCTTTCCAGTTTCAGTAATCATCGCCACCTGGTTTTATCTTTCACCACTCTCTCTCTGCTCTCTTGCTCTATGTAATATTCATCGTCTGGATGCTTGGGCAGCCTGAAAGCACAGATCTAATCCACTTTGAATAATTAAACCAGAGGAGGAGAAGAGAGAGAGGAGAGGGAGAGGTGCAGAGAAATGACTTATCAGACCCTGTGATTACTTCCACTTCTTGTTCTTCATCTATCTCTTTCTCTGGTTGTGTTCTTGGCAGGACACCTCCTTGCCATCTCTCCACGCCTTCCATCGATTTTAGATTATATGCATCGCTTGTATTATAGTGCGTCTGCGCGAACGATGTGTGCTGCCCGATAGAGTTGTATTTTATGCCTCAAACGGCGCCCTGACGCGGAGGCTGGTCCAAAAGATAGGCAGCAGCTCTGTGCTGTCTTGTAAGATAACTCGTTTTTGTCGAATTCTAAAGCGGGCTCTCATTGTATCCTACACAGAAAAGACAATCCCAGAATGCATTGCGGCGAGTCATGAATCACGCTGCATTCAGGTGCGGAAGATCGTATTTCTGAGGTGTGAAACACCACGATTTGAAGTTGGACGCGTGTCAGTTAGTGAATCATAGTATTGTTTATATGCTGTTATACTATTTGTTAATATTTTGAATTAGCTTTTATTTTTGTATTTTTAATTTAAGTTTGTCATTTTTTTTTTTTTTTGGTGAATTTGTCTTATATATATATATATATATATATATATATTTCGATTATGCTTTAATTTATTATTTCCGTTCAGTTTTAGAACTTATTTCAGTTAGGTTGCCTAGGCAACATTTTAATTGTTTCATTAAATATTTATATTCTTTAATACCATTTTATTATCTATTAATATTTTGAATTAGCTTTTATTTTTAATTTTGTAGTTTATTTTTTAGGTTTACATTTTAGTAATTTTGTTGGTGAATTGTATTTTAAATATTTTGTAAAAATATGTCTATTAAGCTTTAATTTACTTTTATTTTTATTTCAATTTATTTATTAAAGTTAGTTACCAAGCAACATTTCTAAATTTCTAGAGTTTTTACACATTAAATAGGGCTTAATATTAATTTATATGCTATTAGGTTTATCATATTTAGAAGTAGCTTTTATTTTCTATTTGTTATTAACTTTAATTTGTATGTTTTAGTAACCTTTCGATGACTTTTTTAAAAAATATATATGCTATTAGGTTTTAATTAATTTTATTTTTATGTTGTATTTTATTTTATTTTATTGGCGTAGAGTGTTATTTTATTGGTATTTGATATTTATTTTATTTGATTTTAATTTGATTTTATTTTAGGGCTTGATTTTTAATTTAGTTTTAGTTTCTTTATTTTATTTTATTTATTTTCAGTGTTAGTTTTAGTTGTGTAACTAACTTTATTTTCAGTTTGTTTGCCAAGGTGACATTCTGGTTTTTCAATTTAATATTTATATTTTATTTTTTAGATTTTAATTCAATGAAAAAAGAAAGACAATTTAATTTTTTTTAATAAGTTTTAGTTTAACATTAACAGCACGGGGGACCCCCCAACTGATAATGATAAAAAATACAAATCATAATTGTACCAATTAATTTCTTCAAATATTGTTTATTGTTGATGAAGAAATAGCCATGAAATGACACAGTAAATATTCCCCTCATTTTATTGTGTTTTGATGAATGACAAGCCTGCATGTACCCAATTCATTTTCTCTGCCACTGCAAGAATAACAAAATACTCAAAGCCTCAATAAACACACCCTAATAACTCAACCCTTTGCTCTTCATTTGTTGAATTAGCACTATATAAGCTTCTTGTCTTTGTCAGTTATTAAAAAAGACAGAGATGACCAACCAAAACTATGGATTGCTTGTCCATTTTTCATCCAATTATTTGCCAAACTCACATTTCCCAAATAGTAGGCTGGAAGTTCCCAAAAGGAGTTAGCCTAAAGGCAGCAAAAAACTCATCCAAGATAGCAGACAGAGCCTAGAGCAAAATGTGACTTTTTCATTTAATATGACAAAAAGTACTTCAGTTCACTCAATAATTGTGATGTGCTGTGTATTTATGCGTGATATTCCAGCGTACATGTTAACTTGTTTAGTAGGGTAGTTGTGTTCTTCTAATCTACTTAGTCTTTGAAGACACTCCCTATGTAGTACAGGCACTGGCGGCTCACTAGGGGAACAGATCCTAGTCCGTCTGATGAGGTCACTTACGCGAGAGAGTGTCGAATAAGTGTTCACACACTGAAGAGCTCAGACATCTAAAAAAAACCCCCATTTGCTTTCCATTCAATTTAACTCTGAAATATTTAAATGCCGGCCATTTCAATTTAAATAAATTAAATTTAAAGATTTAAATTAGTTCAGCACACTGACTTGAGGAATGATGGGTGGCGTTTCTGATGGGCTTCTTGAAGTTTCGTATTATGGGCTCATTTTCCTTTTATTGCACAAAGCTGTTTCTTCTTCAGTGTTGAAAGGGATTTATGGCTCTTGTGCTCCGGGCCGCTGGAAGGATTTAAATATAGTTGCTCTTGCCCGGTTACCGGAACAAATATTAATGGTCTCTTACGGCGGGAGATGTATTTTTAGGAGCAGGGTAGGGCCATAGTAAAGTACAAACCAATCTATCTATGAGCAGTTTTGCTGCAGTGTTTAATAACGGTGTCTGTGCACAAAACCATTAAAACTGGTAAGATTTTTAAAAAATGTTTTTAAATAAATTTCCAAGGCGGCATTGCATTTGATACCTACAGTAAAATTGTGAAATATTATTACAATTTAAAAACAACTGTTTAATATGTGAATATCTGTTAAAGTGTAATTTATTTCTGTGATGCGCAGCTGTATTTTCAGCATCATTGCTGCAGTCTTCAGTGTCACATGATCTTCAGAAATCATTCTAATATGCTGCTCGAGAAACATTCCTGAGTGACCAAAACACTACCAAATCTCTATATCTTTGTGGCCGTTGTTGTTTTGCCACAAAAAGCTCCAGGTTTGGTTCTGCAGGGGCCCTTAAAAAAAATGTAGAGGCTTCGAAAAAATTTCCTGGGGAAATTTTGGACTGTTTTAATGAGCAAACATTCCTTCCCTAAAACATCTCGTTGCCCTGGTTTACGTCTGTACGGTTGCTGTGGTTTACAGACGTGTGGGTGGGCGGCTGACTTGACCGGACGTGCTGTGGTCACTCTTTACACGAAATAAGCAGAAGCCAGGAAACCAGCGCTGTAACCAAAAATACTGTCAGTTTACACGTGTGAAATCAGAAACCACATCAAGAGAATTTCCTTCATTTGAGGAGGAATGTCTGTCTGGACACCTGGAGGAGTCCGCTGATTTCCTGCTCTTGCTTTTTATCCTCTCGATCTCAGTGAGACTTTAGCAGCAGCCTTATTCTGAGACAGGTTATGAGTCTCATTCTTCATCAGATTGGAATAACTACTTCTCCTCCTCTCTCTCTCTCCTCTCTCTCTCTCTCTCTCTCTCATCTCTCTCTCTCTCCTCTCTCTCTCTCTCTCTCTCTCTCTCTCTCAGTTCTCCGATCAGATTCTCTGTAACACTGTTTTTATGGTGTTTATACATAAATAGTTTCATAAGAGCTTTTCTGTATCTGTGGAGTGTCAGCTTCCTCCCGTTTTTTCCATCCTCAGTGCTTGTTGATGTGCAGTGCGTTATGACTGTATCCAGCACACAGCATACTTGGCCACATGTCACGTCACTTTCACCTTTCTTTTTCTTTTCACTTTCACCACACTGTAAATGCATTACAGTTCAAAGTTCAGGTCAGAAAAAGACTTCAAATTAATACTTTTTGTTTATTAAAGATGCATTAAATTGATCAAAAGTCACAGCAAGGACTTTTATGATGTTACAAAATATTTATATATTAAGAAAAACTACATATTTTGTTTGTAAACATTTTTGTTAATTATCTATTTTTATTAAATTTAAATGTAATATATGTTTTTAAATGTTTATACACTATTAATATATATATATATATATATTAAATAAAATTTTTATTCAGTAAGGATGCAATTAATTGATCAAAAAAGTGACAGAAAAGACATTTATGTTTTTGTTTCATACAAATGTTTTTTTTTCTATTTATCAAAGAAAAGGTGATGTTAACTATTTTTAAATGAAAAAAAAAAAAAAAAAAATTAGTAATATTTATAAATCCAATCCAGAGATTATATAGCAATATATTTTTAAATAATTTATGAATAAATGCAATATGCACCTATGTATATAAAAGTATATTTGTAGATGTATATATGCATTATATATATATGTGTGTGTGTGTGTGTGTGTGGTGTGAGTGTGTGTGGTGTGTGTGTGAGAGTTTTAATATATAATGTAGCTATATAAACTTACAAATTTAAGTTGTAGGATCTTTTAAGCAATCACTATATAACTATTTAATTCATCAAGGATGCATTAAACTGATCAAAAGTGACAGAAAGACATTTATAATGTCAGCAGTATAGGCATTATCAAAACAGCAGTATAGGCATTCATAATGTTACAAAAGATTATATTTCAAATAAAATGCATCAGTTTCCACAAAAATATTCAGCAGCACAACCCCCCTGTTTTCAAACCGCATTGATAATAATCAGAAATGTTTCTTGCAGCAGCAAATCATCATATTAGAATGATTTCTGAAGATCATGTGACACTGAAGACTGGAGTAATGAAGCTGAAAATACCAGAAATGCAGATCATATATTCACATATTAAAACAGTTATTTTATAATTGTAATAATATTTCACAGTATTACTGTATTTTTGATCAAAAAAATGAAGCCTACGGTGAGCAGAAGAGACTTCTTTCTGAAACATTTAAAAACCTTTGAAACATCCAGTCATGGCTTGAGGCCTGCTGCATGATGATCATGTTTTACACACACACACACGCACACACACACACACACACACAGAGCCAGGGAGGTATTCTGGGATATTCTCCAGATAATGTCAATTGTCCAGATCGTTTCTCCTGCAGGTCTTTGCGTGACATTGCTCCATATGTTCCCATCAGGCTTGTTAACCCGACGTCAAACATGTCTTCCGGTGTTTTTTGTTGTTTCAGTAAGAATTATTTCTCTTTCCAGATAGTGGTTTGAGTCAGCTGATGATAACAGATGTTTGTCTTTCTTTTCACAGGACTGTCCTCAGATTCTGCCGTCCACTCAGATCTACATCCCCGTCGGCGTCCCGAAGCCCATCACGCTCTCGGCCCGCAACCTTCCACAGCCTCAGTCCGGTCAGAGGAACTACGAGTGCATCTTCCACATCCAGGGCGAGACGCAGCGTGACGGCGCTGCGCTTCAACAGCTCCAGCATCCAGTGCCAGGAGAACCACCGTGAGTACACACTGCGTCTACACAACGCGCTCGACTTTAGAGAGCCGCTGCTTCATTGTGACAGAAAGCATACTGAAGTCTTTCACTCGTCAGGTGTGTTGCATTCAAAAGTTGGGGTCAGTAGAATTTATGGGGGAACCTAAACACTTTTATTCATCAAGGATGCATTTAAAATAATAGTCAAAACCAGCGTCTGCCAAATGAATAAATATAAATGTGAAAGTGAGAGTAAAGACATTTAGAATGAAAGATTTCTGTTTTAAATAAATGCTGTTGAAACTTTCTATTCACCTGTGAATACTGAAAAATAAAATGCATCACTATTGGGGCAGCTCTCACTGTTTTCAACATTGATAATAATCATCCCCCCCCCAATGTTTCTTGAGGCAGCAAATCAGCATATTAGACTGTTTTATGAAGGATCACGTTAATGTTTTTGGCATCATGAAAAATGTCATGCTTCAATCATAATTGAGATAAAGTCCAGATTCTGAAATAAAAAGTTCACCATTATAAGACAAAGTAAAAAAAATAACAAAACTAACCAAAAAAACAACAACAGTGTTTCATATCACTTTTTGTCTCACTTTGGCTTTTTCCTGTCATAATTAATTATGATTCACTAAAGCATTCTTTTAATTATGTGGATGGGAAACGTTCTTCTTTAGACTGAAGACTGGAGTAATGATGCTAAAAAATTCAGCTCCCCTGCATCACAGGAATAAATTACATTTTACAATAATATTGACCATAGAAAAAACAGTTATTTTAAATTGGAATGATATTTCACGATTTTGCTGTTTTTTACTGTAATAAGGCAGCATTGGTGAGCAAAAGAGACTTTCTTTCAAAAACATTTTTTAAAAACGTACATTTATGCATTTAGCGTTTGAAAGGCTGTATAATGTTCGCTGTAGCGCCTCCTTGGGCAGTGCGGAAAATGCAGCATACACTTGCTCTGTTAATTGTATTCCAGCACATTTCAGATGAGGCAACAACCACAAGAAACAGCGAAACGACTTACATAAGCGTTTGCGTTCACACACTTGCATAGAGTAACTCACAATGAGTTATGATATGATATGATATAATCTGATATTCAAAAAAGTGCTGATTGATTTAGCATGTTAAATAATAAAGCAGTTAAACACTAAAAGATCAGTGTTTATTTTCATATGAAACCATGTTAGAGTTTGATTGATTTCCCACACAAGTTACTGTCACACAATCATATCAACAGTCAGCATGTGATGTCCTGATAATGCATGCCAGATCAATACAGTAATGAGAATGTATCTATGAGATAATCTGAGGTTTATCCCACCATTCTCAGTGCGTGTGTGTGTGTGTGTGTGTGTGTGTGTGGTGTGTTGTAGGTTATTTATCCCGGAGACGGATAGATTTATAGGTGAACTTGTGTTATTCTTACACATCACATCGTTGCAAACATAATTAATAACCGGCGCATTGATCTAATAAGAAGAGAGCGGCAGATGAGAACTGGAGTAGTATAGATCCAAACACACACACACAGTGTCTTATTGTTTTGTTGAAGCAGCACAGATTGGTGGAGGATTCGTCTGCTGTATGTTAGTTGAAAGCGAACAGAAACTTACTTGGCAGAGTTTGAGCATTATAAACAGTTTGTGTCTGTCTAGATGGGCGTGTTTTCTGGACTCGAGCTCTTCTCGTTGTCTCAGTTTGGCTGTGTGTGTTCTCTCTTGGACGATTGGAGTGGTTTGTAATTGTGTTCTTTGTGGTTTCCATACGAAGGCCCTTCTTGCACTCTAGTGGTCAGAAAACAGACCCAAAAACTGCAATCAGGCGTCTCACACACACACACACCACACACTCCGGCCCCAGTCTCCACCTCCTCCTCGTGGCAATCGTGAGCTGTGCGCTCGGGGAGCATGGGAAAACCACAGCTGGCATTCCTCGAAATGGATTAAAAACTGCACACAGAAAGCAGGAAGTGAGGGGGCTCATGGGAAATGTGGTTTGAAGGGTTGTCAAGTTAGATGATGGTAAAGCTGATGTGTATACACTACTGTTTCTCATCTGCAAGCCAAAATTGCATTTATTTGATCAAAACATGCTGTAAAAAACCTGTGTGGAAAAAAAAAAAATTCTCTGCGAAGATGTGTGTTAATAATTGAAAACCATTCAAAATGGTAAGATCCCTTGTTTAAAAAATGTTTTTAAAATAAATAAAATTTCTTATGCCTCACCAAGGCGAACTGATTTGATAAATACAGTAAAATTGTGAAATATTATTACAATTTTAAATAGCTGTTTAATATGTGAATATCTGTTAAAGTGTAATTTATTTCTGTGATGCGCAGCTGTATGTTTCAGCTCATTACTCCAGTCTTCAGTGTCACATGATCTTCAGAAATCATTCTAATATGATGATTTACTGCTCAAGAAACATTCTGATTATTAGCAATGTTGATAAACAGTTTGTGCTCTTTAATATTTTTTTGCCTAATCTTATTTTTCGGGTTTCTTTGATGAACAGAGAAAGTAAAAAAAAAAAAACAGCATTTTATTTAAAAAAAAAACAACAACAACATTTTATAAAAGAAAATTAAAAAAAAAAAAACATAATAAAATGTCTTTGCAATAAATTTTGGATCATTTAATGCTGAATAAAACTAGAAATTGCTTTAAAAAATCTTACTGAGCATTTTAGGAAGGTAATTTGTATAAATTTGGTACGCTTATGTCATGTATATATACCCAATCTACCAATCATATAATCCATACACTTATTTATAAATGTCTTAATATATAATCTTCTGGATTGGATTTTATAAATATTATTTTAAAATAATTAACACGAGTAAGTTTATATTATGTTTCTGTCGGCGGCGTTACTCATGCTTGGTGTCGCCCGCCCACGTTGCTGCGTCTTGTCCCTGAAGACTCCGTCTGACACACAGTATCTGTCACCGTGTTCAATTCATCTTCCTTTATGAAGCTCTTTCAGTCTGTCAGAAAACAGGCGGGAGGGAGAATAGAATAGAATAGAATAGAGCGGCTCTCGTACAGCTGATGTGTGTGTGTGTGTGTGTGTGTGTGTGTGTGTGTGTGTGAGAGAGGTGCAGCAGAGTTCTGATGAGAACCAATTAGAGGAGACACGATGATTAAAAAATGATGATTAATTACAGTGTGAGAGCGCCACAGCAGAACGCTAGATACTACGGTAAAGAAAAATGAAGCATGAAGGAAGGATGAGGAGAGATGAGAGACGGCAGCCGGGGGCCGCCTCAGGAACAGCAGAGGCTTTTAGAAACTCACTGCACCTGATCCTGTGTGTGTGTGTGTGTGTGTGTGTGTCGGGGACTTGCAGATATAGAACTGCTTTAAATCATTAATCACTTAAGAGAAATGAAGTTTACAATTAAATATGGAGGGGACATTGAGAGTAATATTCTTTTAATGGCTAGTTATTGTATGAAGATGAGTCAGAATGATGCATTCTTCTCTCACTCTTAAATGGAGTTTAGGTGGATAACAATACCAGCCATGATTTTTACAGTGTTTTGTACCATTTCGTTATTGCAATATTCTATACTTGGCTGCTTTTTAATTTTGTATATCTCTCACATTTGAATTGCGACAGCTGAACACGCAAATAAGGCACTTAAATCAGGCCTGAATGAGGTGAGTTTGATACGAGCAACACGCTCTTATTATATATTTTATTTGCTTTGGGAGGATTGAGGCATTTTCCCACAGGGGTCCATGTTACGACATCCCCGGAGCAGCAAGGGTCCCGCTTCAGGACACAAATAGCCAGGGTCAGAGGAAGGACAAGATCATAAACCATCAGCTGAATCACTAATCAACATCCGTCAGCGTCCCACATGAGACTCCAACCGCCAATAACATATGATTACTGCTGTGATTGTGTGGAGAGTCAGACCCATAGTCAACAAGACAAAAGAAAGAAACCATGACTTTGGCTTGTTGTAGTTTTGAAAGGTTCACTAGGTTCGTAGTTTTATTTTCTTTTTGGAGTTTGCTTTTTAACTTCGATGATGCTTTTTATTTGGCGTCAACTGTTCATAAATTATTTTTTTGTAATTATAAGTTTTACTTTTCACATATAGCCACAAGATGTGATAAATCAGATGAGCACATCTTGTGTATTAGATGCATTGTTTTATCTGCAATTCATGCCATGATGTTTATTTTGTGAACATTATGCATACATTTATGGGCGCTCCCATTTTAATGCATATATTTTGTATATTCCATGCAGTGCATACATTTCTGCACCTTTTTATTGCATTTATTTGCCTTTATTTATAAATGCATGCATTTATGCACCTTGTGTATTTATGCATACTTGCTTTTATTCACTTATTCATGTTATTAATAATATAATTATATAAATTATAAACCCATGCATGCATAAATAAATAAATAAATAAATAAATAAATGCATTTATGTGCTTATTTGTACATTTATTTGTTTATGCATGCATCAGAAATTTATGTGCTTATTTGTACATTGTTATTTATGCATGCATGCATTTATGTGCTTATTTGTACATTTATTTATGCATGCACTGCGCATGCATTTATGTGCTTATTTGTACAATTTTTTGTTTATGAATGCATACATTTATGTGCTTATTTGTTACAGTTTATTTATTTATGCATGCATGCATTTATGTGCTTATTTGTACATTTATTTAATTATGCATGCATGCATTTATGTGCTTATTTGTACATTTATTTGTTCATGCATGCATGGATTTATGCACTTATTTGTACATTTGTTTATGCATGCATGCATATATGTGCTTATTTGTACATTTATTTGTTTATGCATGCATGCATTTATGCACTTATTTATGGATTTATTTGTTTATGCATTAATTGCTTTTATTCATTTTTATGCATTTATTGATGCATGCATTTATTGTTTAAAGACCCCTCTTCATTTTTACTATTAATTAGTTTTCAACTGACAGGTTTTCATCTTTGTAACATTTTTTTGGTAACGATAATTATCTTGGTGAGATGTGGAAATAGGAAGCTCGTGTTCTGCAGTGGGGTGGCTGTGCTCTCTTTATATAGCACATGTATATTGGGTAAATGAAATCAAACTCTTTCCAGTGATGATTATCATCTGATGCAGGCCACTCACGCACACTCAAACACATTGTCCTCTTCAGCCTTGCCGCGTCATCTCTCGTTTATTTAATTAGACGAGCGCTCGTCTTCCCACGCCGGTGAGAGTGGTTAACCGGCTGCCTCAAAAGCGTCAGTTCTCTCGCCAAATAAATCGATCGCACGTCTGCAGCCTGCGGGGGGAATGAATTACCATAAACATACATGTAAGACAGAGCAACGCTCATGTTCAGACCATAAAGCATTTTTCATTTCCTAACTAATGAGAGACCAAATCGTTAGTGCCTAGTTAATTATCCGTTGCTCATGAGTGCAAATGCAAATAATGAATGACAGGTGAGTGTGTGCTTTATACTATGGAAAGTATCGCTGTTATCATCGCTTGCACGTGGGTTAGTGATTTGAGGCGACCCTGGGCATATTTACAGACCAGAATAACACAGGGAGGGTGGGTGAGACAGTGAGTAATAACCAGAACACCCCTAGCAACTGCATAGCAACGCCCTGGCACCCATCCACCAGCCACCTCAGCTCACATTGTGTTTTCCTCAGAGAATGTCCTGCTCTAGTGCTCTTTGAAATGTGGTGTGTGTGTGTGTGTTTCTGAGAGCTATGCTTCTCTAACAGCTCTCAAAATAAGCAATTATCTGTTATCTGTGACTTCTACAGAATCTCTCTCTCTTCCTGAAGCATTTCATTTATTTATTCCTGCCTGGTTGCGTTGTGTGTGTCTTAAACGTTGCCGCTCTCATTCTCTCCGAGGGAGGTACCCGCGGTGAAGCGCTGTAGTGGGCTCCTTCATTAATCTCTATTCAGTGATTCATGCTGTCGCTCTCTCTCGCGGGTTCAGATGCGTCTTGTGTGTTTCTGCGAGTCCTGCCGACTCATCATACCACACACACACACACACACACACACACACACACGCACACACACATGAATATTCCTCCACCCGCTCCTGTAGGTTTTTCATCCGTGACAGAGGTCTGGGACGTCAGGACAATATATAGATAATATACAAAATCTATTAGAAACTATTTAAAGATGAAAGTGTTACATTGTTCTGACCTTTTATTCCTCATAATTCTGAGTTTTATATCTTGCAACATATATCTTGTTTTTTTTTCTCGCTATTCTGGCTTTTCTTTTGGAATTCAGTGTTTTTTTTCGCAATTGAATTCTTGAAATTCTGACATTATGTCTCAGAATGGCGGACCCTACAGTATAAGCTCACAATTGCGAGTTCTAAGTCCAATTCTGAGGAATAAACCAGCACACAATAGTGAGTTTCTGACAAAAGAAGTCAGAATCGCAAGATGTAAACTTTTTATTTTGTGGCAAAAACAAGCTTCCATAGTTCCGAGCAAATACAAATGATGAGTGAGAGAACAGACTGACTGAAACTTTAATGAGAGTTAAGGGCGAATGAAAGGATGTGTGTGAGACGCGGTTCAGAAGGACATTGTTTTGTAAACCCTTATTAGTGCGCATCCTTCACTGTCTGCAGTGTACATGCAGCAACCCAGCTCTTAAATAAATAATATCATATTAATGAAACAGGAAAGTAACAGAGTAGAGGTCAAGAACGGCCTCACGGTCACCTGAGAAGATGCTTTACATCTTAAAGGAAACGTCTGCTCAGCATCACGCAAGCAGCTTGTTAGTGAGTCTTGCACAGGCAAGCGCTGCTCAAATCTACTTTAAATGTGTCTGTGGGGATTCAGTTAAACGTCGTTTGTTCTTGTGTTGCAGTATAACTATGAAAGGCAAGTGACATCAGCGATCTTCCCGTTGATCTGTCGTGGGTGGTGTGGAACGGAAACTTCATCATTGACAACCCTCACAACATCCAAGAGGTAACCACGGCGACCACTGGCAGTACACTGTAGCCGGTAGCCTAGCAACCTCCGCAGGATGATGCTGCTGGAGAGAGCGCAGCATCTATAAATGTTTTAAAGCATCGTTTGCTTGCGTGAAACAAGCACGCTTTCACATTTCTCTACAGTTGGTAAGCAGGAATAGCAGATGCAGTGTTGTAATAAATGAATCCTGTCCTTCAGCTCTGCAGGCGTGTTGTTGCTCATTATTCATAAAGCTGGCATCAGTTTGAACTCATGCTGTCATCCGTTCACAGTCAGATGTATATCTCTTACTTCTGACCCACTGAAGCTTAGAATACAAACAGTAGCTTGACACTGTAACTGATAGACACGTCAGGGGTTTTCAATGATTTGTATGCCACTGATGCGCAAATATGATCATCCTAAATGCAAAGGCCAAACATATGGTTGGTATAAAAGACTTTGTATAAAATTATAGTGTAGGTTCTACATAATTTAATATTACATGATACATTTATTTTGCTCAGGATAAGGACTGCCACCTGTTAAATGCTATTTATTTTAATCTTTATTTATTTAGTTATTTATTTTACATTAATTTATTTATTTTAATGTTTATTTATTTGTTTATTTGATTTATTTAATCTATTATACTTTTATTTAATTCATTTTTTATTTGTCTATTTATCTATATTAAATGTAATCTTAGTTTTTATCTTAGTTTAGTATATTATCATAGGAATTTATTTATTTATTTATTTATTATTTTTATTCATTTTTTTCTGTTTCCCTGGAGTCAGTTGGGAAACCTCTTTACTGTGTCATTGAAAATCTGAGTTTCCTGGAAAGTCCAGTCATCCTGACAGAGTTGAATGCGGATGCAGCATGAGATTTAGATAATCAGCAGAAGTTTCCTCTTTGTCCATAAATCGTGAGTGAATCTCTCTTGGTCTCTGCAGCGCACTGTTATAAGTGCCTACGCGTTGCGGTCGAGAGCTGTGGTTTGTGTCTGAAGGCCAACCACAGCTTCGAGTGCGGCTGGTGTGTCCAGGACAGGAAGTGCTCTATGAGGCAGGGAATGCATCAGCAGGGAACACACCTGGATGCACGCGAGCGCCGGAAACAGCCGCTGCACGCACCCGCGCATCACCAGGGTGAGTTACTGCAAACCAACTTTTTTTTTTGTTATTTTCCCCTCTTTTCTCACCATGAATATAACTATGGTAGCTGGAATGGCACTAATTATAAAAAGTCTAGTAAAAAAATGAATGTTTGTTTTCCTTTCTTTACTTTCAAACTATGTATTGAGACCCATTTTTAAATGTATTGCTAACAAAAAGAAAATTTTAAGGGTATCTCTGTGGTTTCCACTAAAATAAAAGTTTAAAAAAAATGTTGTTGTTATATTATATTATATTATATATATTATATTATATTATATTATATTAATAGTAATAGTAGTAATATATAGTTTATTATTGCTGCGTTATTTACTTGATTTTTTTTTTTAGAAAATACCAGTTTATTGCAATAGTATTTTAATGCTATTTATTTTACTTTACAGTACAATAATATTATTGCCAAAGTATTTTTTTCCTCAAGTATTTTTATTAGCTTTAAATAATAATAATAATAGTACTAACTAATAATAAAGTAAATATTGAAAATGTATTATTGATATTATATTATTTTATATCAATGGTAGTAAACCAGTAGTAAATATATTTTTATTATTGTTGTTAAAATTTGATTTTAAATAAAAAAAATACACATTTTATTGCAATACAATATTTTATTGCAATTTATTATTGTTATTTTAATGTACAGTACAATAATATTATTGCAATCCGTATTTTTTTCTTTACTTTTGTTTTATTTTAAAATAATAATAAAATATACTACTTAATAATAAAGTAAATATGTAATGTAATATTATATTATATTAATAGTAGTAAATAAGTTTTTTTATTATTATTATTGTAAAAAATTTACCTTTATTTCAATTTTAAAAATTAAACCACAATTAGTACAATAGTATATTTTACTGCAATTTATTATTATTATTATATAGTCATATTAATGGTGAGAGGGGCAGTTTTTTTCCTTCTTTTCACAAGCTTGACAAACCCTTGATATCATGACAGGTTTTGACGGGATGATGTTTACAGGCACTGATAAGTTTTCTTCTTTCTTTCTTCCTCACTCTCTGGTATTCTGGAGTAGATTTTCTCTGGCTGCGTTACATCGAGTTCCAAAGTCTCCTGCCAACGGAATATTAACTTTTAGAAACATCTTACTACTAAATTTTACATCCCCTCGTGTTAATTAAACTCCTCCTTTGTTCTCTTCGTTCGATTTCTCATGCTCGCTCTCTATCTGTGTGACACCGCTGTCATCTTTTACTTATTAGATTAGGTGTTAATTTAATTTGGAGTAGAATGAATTTATCACATGGATTATTAGCACACCATAGGCGCTCCGAGAGCCATCTGTTCAGACGGTGAACACCTATTCTCTCTCTGTTCCTCTGCTTTACTCTCTCTCAAGCTGCGCTTTTGTATTTTCATGCATCTATCTGTAAAAATGTGTGAGTGTCAAATGAAAGCGGTCCCTCTGAAACCAATTACCCGTTTGTGTTTGCTTCTGAGCTTGGGTTTCTCATGATGCTGTGTTTGTCTGCCGCGGATGCACTCGCTTCTGATTGCATGATAGTTCATGCAAAAAAGTGTAATTTCTGTATGTGTCCTGGTGCAGTTGTTTCCTGAGACCGGCCCGCGGCAGGGAGGAACCAGGACCTGACCATCAGCGGAGAGAATCTGGGCACTTCAGTTCAGAGACAATCCAGAACGGAGTGAGGATCGGGAAGGTGGCCTGTCAGCCCATCGAGGAGGAAATACATCAGCGCGACGAGCGCAGTGCGGTTGTCTTAAAACAATTACATCTGAAAGGACTTTACTTACAATAAAATAAAATATAGAATAAAATATAAAATATATTATTAACTTATTTTAATGAAAAAAAATTTTTTTTTTTATTTTTTTTTTATTTTTTATTTAATATAATGTTTGTTTTTTTTTGTCTAATTTAAATGTATTTGTAATTTTTTTTTTAATGTATTTACTTTTTTTTTTTTTTTTAACATAATTTTTTTTTTTTAAACCCTGGACTGTCATCCAAAATGTGTGTATAAATAAATATATACATGTTTATTTATACAGACATATATGAAATGAATTTAGCTGCAGTTGATGGGTAGTTGTGTGTTAGTAACTATGATGCTGTTTGAGTGAATGATCTGTTACGTTTGTGTCCTGAAATAGCATCTGATCTGTGTTTAGTCTCGTCTAGTCTGAATGTTGACTATCAGCTCATTCTGGCCAAAAACTGCCCACTTGGGAAGGAAGAGAGGTCTGACTGATGTTTGAAGTGTCCTGAGACAAACAAACACACATCACTGGAGTGATAGCAGATCTCAAGTGTTTTCTATTATCATTAGTGTACGATGCTGCATTGTCAATTGCAAACTAATGTTTTGTGTATTTAATTAGTGATTTAAAATGACCAAAAAAATTTACTAATAAAGCGGAGCAGCTCCATCGTGGCTTCAAGAGAATGCAATCATCGCTTTGGAGAAGAAACTGGTGCAAAATAGAAATGGAGAATTGAGGAAACTTTACTAGAGTGTATTTATGCACATTTTGGAGATTTTAAGTGTTTTTTCTATTCAGCATTTTTATGCACCATTCAAAATTTTGCATGTAAATGTGTGCATGGAAACCTAGCTGTTGAAAAACAGTTTAAAGGTAACCATGGCAACAGTAGATTGTTTTAGAAGCAGCATTGGATGTTACATCCATCATTGTCCCTATTTGTGTTTCATTTATTAGCATCAGTTAATTTTGCATCTAATATTATATATATATATATATTATCTATATCTATATATTCGCTGTTTAAATTGTGCATACACTATTTTCCAGTCATCTTCAAGTTCATCTTCAAAACAAATTTAATAACAAATGTAGTCTCAAAATAAATATTCACTTGTTGCATATAAAATGATTTATATTCTACATTTATTTAGATAAAATATTATAGAATTTTCCAGTTTGTCTGTATAGGTCATAATTGTATTATTAGTGCATCTTTAACACATCTATAAATCACCTTTTCTTATTAAAAACCCACCGGTGACCTCTGTTTGTTGCAGGTTCTGGATGCTATCTCGTTCATTCATACGTCCAGATGCATCTTTGATGTGACATTTTTTTTGCATCCTGGTACTGAAAGCAGTGACAGTGACTTTACAGTTTATTATTAATCATGGCAGCGCTTCACACTTCCAGGAAAAATAAACAAACAGCTGTTGTTTTTGGGTTTTTTTAGTGCCAACATAGGAACCTCGTCACATCTGTCCTAAGCTGTGTGTAGCTAGCCCCTCGTCTCTCTGTGTCTCTCTGCAGGATCGTGTGTCGTCTGGCCGATGCCACAGGCTACCGTGTGCAGGACGCTCAGGTGGAGGTGTGTGTGCGCGACTGTCTGCCGGAGTACAGGGCCGTGGTCTCCCAAAGCCTTCACGTTTGTGGTGAGCCTCACTCTCAAAAGCTGAGTGACTTCCAATAGCAGCTCCTGACCGTTAAATTAGTGTAGTTTATAATAAAAACAACAAAGTTTATAGTCAGACACACACAACTTGCGTTATTCAGCCTGTGGGCGGCACGTGAATGTTGATTGACAGGCTTAAAATACACACACATAACATTTAAAACTCAAGGATTAACACTATGATTCATTCAAAACACTACTCCACTTAAGAGGAAAAAACCTGACCTGCCAGCTAGTTACTGACCGATGCAGACACATGTAGCTGAAGCTGACTGATATCCTCTTGGTCTGGAGATAAGAAAATAAGAAGGCAAAGTCTCAAAATTGCCAAATGGCTCTCAATTAGAGCGTGCTGCAGTTCCATTTTTCACCACGATTGACATTGTGGCGCTGTGAGTTTGCATCAACTTAAGTATCATTTTGTAAGTGAAATTTTAATATATCCTGTTGCACTTTATGGCTTAAAATGAAAAGAAAATCTTTGCTGCAGAATGCTGAACACATTTACAGTTTATTATTTATTCAGTTTATGTAGAGGTCATGTTTTGGGTGAAATATTTTGTCACACCTGGTGATTTCTAACTGATTTTCTGTAGTAATGCATTTGTAAAACTCTTTGTGTGTAGTGTGTGTGGTGTCCAGGTCCGCGCGTTCTTTCACAGCGCGTGCTAGTCGCCGTCATACGGGCCTATTTTCCGGAGGAAAACTGAGGATCACCATTTACGGCAGTCATCTGACACTCAGGCAGCGCCGTCGCCATCAAGATCGCACTCAACAGCTTGCCGCTTCGAGAGGTTGGGCTCATCTCACCGGGAACATTGCTATTACAATCAGACACAACTGTAGCATCTTCAAAACTACATCAGATGCATTTTATTCATGTTTACACTATCTAGATGCATTCCCTCAGTGTTGTTATTGTCAGTTAAATCAAAAGCTGTTAAAAATGAATTTTTTTGTTACATTGAAATTATGCTTAAAATTAAATGAAATAAAATTAAGAAGTATTAGAAGGTAAACAACTTAATTTAACCACAATTTGGGAAAGTGTTGAAATAAAATAAGTTACTTAAATTTAAAACTGAAATAATAAACACATGAAAGCTAAATAGGAAAAAAAAAACTTGAAACAAAAAATTTAAATAAAACAATGAAAATGTACAAAAAAAATTTATATGTATATTATTTTATAAACAATATTAATATATGTTTTTTATATATTTTTTTAAAAAACAGTATTTTATGTACTATATATACCATACTTAATAACACAGTTTCTCCAGCAAAAGAGCACCACAACACTGCCATGTTTGATGAAGTTGAATTTATTGCGGAATACTGGTGTTAAATACCATATATCATGCCAACCCTCAAGAATTAAATGGTTGCACGAAAGCAAATTGAAAAGAATTTAAGAATATCTCCCCTCCAGATTCTCATTACCAAAATGCATCTGGTTTGTTTTATTTTGTACTTTATTTACCAGTGTTCTCAGTTCAAATATATATATCTAAAATATATATTTTAATAAATTTTTTATATATACATGCAATGTGTAATTTGGCAATTTGCACATTTTTGGGCACAGTACAAAAAAAAGCGTTAAAATGATTTCTTATCATATTTTAATGCAATTGTGTGAGTGTGTGTGTGTGTGTGCTGTGTTGGTGTGTGTGTGTCGTGTGTGTGTGTGTGTGGTGTGTTGTGTGTGTGTGTGTTTGAACCCGCCTCTCCCACTACATGTGACGACAGTCCTAATCAAAATATGTCCCAGAACCCGCTGCCTGTTGTTAAACACAGGTTGCCTAGGCAACACGTAAGTGTTGAAGGACCACACACACACACACACACACGCACTCACACACACACACATAGGACCACACACATGCATGTTCTGAATCAAACATTGGGAAAGAACCGTCAGACTGAATCTCATCTTGCTCTTATCTGTCACATGACTAAACGAGCCGGTCAGTGGTGCATGTGTTTGGTTTGATCAGATTTAACCGTCTGTCAAAAAAAAATGTTCGCAAGCCGTCGCGCTGAGTGATCGTTGAACCGTCCAAACCTGATGCAACCAGATCGAAAGGTGTGGTTTGTCCACAACACTCTGCATTCTTCCTTCAGATGCAGCTCGGGGCGATGAGTTTGTGTTGTTTTTCTTATTCTGAAATCTAAAAGGCCTAGAAACGAGTCAAATTCTACACATTAGTTTCATTTTATATATTTATTTATTTATTTTTAATGATGTCCCACTTATACTGTTAGTCAGGCTTCTTCTTGGCAAACAAAAAAACAGATGTATGTAGTTGTTAATCAACCATTTTCCCCTTTCGTCTGATAGTTTTTTCAATGGCTGAAGACTAATACAATGGCCATTTATGTGCATGAAATAAAAAAAACAGAACAGCAAAGAAAAAAAAAAAAAAAAAAATCAGTTTTTTAAATGAAAAACAAATAAGCACAGTATTTACTATAATAATCACAGTTGATATTTAGTTTTTAATCACTATTTTCCCCCTCTTTTAATAAATGGGGTTTTACATTGCTGGCGGTCCATAAAATGCCCATATGCGGCATAAAATGCTTATAAATAAAAGTATAAATAAAAACCAAAAAAATAACAAATAAAATCACACATTTTGAAATGAAATAAATTAGAACATTTTTTGCTACATTACTCGTTTTGGGTAATTTAGTTGGGAATAACCAAACAAATTGCTTTCCTTCTAATTGGTTTGGTCACTGGCTGATACATATATATTTGTAAAATATGTATAGTAATTATGTAAAACAAAATATTAATAAAAAATATTAAAATTAATAAAAGTAACAATAAATTATTTAAACAAAATAAATAAAAAAAAAAACACCAAAATAAAACATTTTTGAAGATGAAATAAACTAAGGACAAAAGCTGTATTCACTGTGTTACTCACATTCTGTTAAAATGTCCTTCCCTGTGATGGGTTTGGCCAATAAAATATCTGAATCAAATGATCCGAATCAAAAAAAACTGACTGTAATATTTTGTTGTAAATATTACCACTTTGACAACAGCACAGCAGACTTTAAGCCCAAGCAGTTCCAGTTTTTCTGTGATCTGAGGTCCTGTAACCGAAGGAAAGCTGAAGGTGTTGTGGTTTGGTGTGTGTGTTCAGGCGAAGCGGTCCGTGAGTATGGTGTGTGTGACTCTACCTGGCGGGTTTGGGGGACAGGGGGACCCCGGTGATGGTGGACATAAATCGCAGCCGAGCCTCAGAAACCCGGATGGTGAAGTTCAACTACACAGACGACCCAGCGTTCCTGAAGATGGAGCCGGACTGGAGCATCGCCAGGTCAGATCATTAACCACACTGTGACCTGTTTCCTCTGAAATAAAAGTCCACTAGAGCGGCTCGCAGGTTGCTGTCAGCGTGAACGTGGAGAAAATAGGGGAGATTTTTATTGTATTTTTAACGTTCTTTGGTGATATGCAGTAACCATGTCAAAACTTTGGGGGTCAGTAACGATTTTTTTATTTTTTTTTAAGTCGCTTTTGCTTATTGAGGCTTGCATTTGTTTTGCTCAAAAATACGTAAATAACTAAAATTTGTAAATTTTTTGCATTTACAGCTATTTTCTATGTGAATATCTGTTAAACGAAGGTTAGTAATTTTATTTCTGTGATGCATCAGCTTGAAGCTTCTCGTTTTTCAGCATCTATTTACTGGTAACAGCTTCATGTCTAAACATGATCTTTAATTCAACTGGTTTGGGAGATTAATAGGCCTATCCTGATCACTCACTGGAGAAAGCTTGCTTGACTTTGCTGCACACACTCATAACTTGAGTTTTCAAAACATTTCTGATTGAATTAACTGGATGAGGTGTTTTAAGTTATATCTAAGCTGTGGGACATTGGGAACTGGGTTTGACACCCTTACTTCTGTCCCGCCTCTCCCTCCCACTGACTGAAATGCTGCTAAATTAATTTTTTACTCCCCCCAAGGTTTGTGAGCTAGACCCGGACTGCCGTAGAATTTCATACTTGGTAGAGATATTTTTGTACTCTTTCCACTCTGACTGATTATCAATGTGAAAACGTGATGCTGACTATCTATTTATAGAAAGTGATTGGCATTTTATATTTCAGGATTTTTGGATTCAAAGAAAGTAACAGCATTTGTTTGAAACACAGAAAATCTCTTTTGTAGCATTATAGAATGTCTTTACTGACACTAATGTGTCCCCCCTTGTGGAACCGTACAAAGTATTCATTTCTTAAAAACAGAAAAAAAAAAGGGGGACCTAACCCCAAACCTTGTTGAAGTGGTCTAATGTACTTCATTCTTCAACCTTAACAGTTAGAAGATTCTTTTAATGCAGTTAGGTGTGTTTCAGATTGTTCTCCACTGATTGCTGTGAAGTGGCTTCAGGAGTTGATGGATGGGTTACACACGAGTGTTCATGTTTTCTAGAAATGTTTACATATTGCTGTTTTGTCATTTCTCTGTTTGTTAGGGGGAACCCTGTTAAACAGTGGATTGGAAGCCAAGCCCTCGGCCGAGCGCGTCGCCGAGAAGCCGAAGATGAGAGCACAGATACGGTGTTTTTTCGGCAGGCGTCAGTTCAGGTCAACGTACGGTTTATCATCAATATTCCTTCCTTTCTCTCGATATTATTTATATACCCGTGAGTATGGTAGTTTAATATTACACGAGTCAATGCATTTCTGAAGGATCATGTGACGACCTGAAAAATTCAGCTGCGCAATGACAAAAATCAATTACAAGTTACAGGATAACTACCACAGGCGAACGAGAAACAGTTATTTTTAAAATTGGTAATTAGATGTCAGATTTTTACTGTTAGTAGGCTGTATTTTTTAGATCTAATAGAATGCAGCCCTTGATTGAGCAGGAGAGACTTGATTTCAAAAAGAACAAAAAAAAAAGGGACGAATCAAACTTTTGATCCGAACTATACGCTGACGGGTAAACACTAGGGCACCATCAGTTTGTATAGGGTTTGTGTTGTCCCCGTCTGGGCTCTAAAGCGCAGCAGGAACTGACAAAACGAGAGGTTTGCGTGTTCAGACCGGTAAGGCCTGTTGTGCGGTACTGGCACATGTTTGTTACCTTTGCGATTGTGTGACATTGAATCAGGCCTTTTCCAGTGGGGAGGTTTTAACCTTTGAAAATGTCAACGGCCTGATCGGGATATAGACATAAAATGGCTCTATAAAGCCCTGAGAAAGTCCGCAGGCGCGGGCGAATGTGGACGCTTTTCTTCTCCTTGACCCGCTGCGCTCTTGCTGCTGTTTGTCAAATCCCTCTCTTGCTTCTGGCTCTGAAGCGCGAAAAGCGAGCAGCGTTAGTGGTCTTCGACGTGCTTGGTTTCTGTTTGTCGCTGTCTTCTCAAATGCGAAGAACACTGCACTGTTGCTCAATAACAGCGCGAGCGCGTGAGGTGTGGTATCTGGGGCCGTGCCGTTGGCCGGGGTGCCACGACGCGGGGGTGTCCTCAGAGGGCGGGCAGCGGGTCGGATGAGATCGGGTTCATCATGGATTAACGTTTCAGCCGCTGCTGGTGTGTGAACGAGACCTTCAGGTTCTATCCAGAGCCCTGTGTTTGGAACCATTCAGTCCCGTCCATGCTGGAGCTCAAACAGGGGTATCCTCTCATCCTGAAGGTGAATCTCAGTACAACTGCTGGAGATGTTATACTGCAATTTCTTTAGTTGTGTGGTGTAATAATCCCCTCAGAGAAAACACTGCAACTGTAAAGTAAGGCCACCTCGCACATGTCTGTTGTTGCATTAATACACAGTTTTTATAGTAATATTGGAGTGATATTTCTCAAATTTGTTATTAGTACAAGCATTATTCTAGTGTAAAGTAGTGTAAATTAAAGCCGTAAAGTAAAGCCATAAAAAAACTCAAACTAAAACGATTCGTTACTTGAAATAAAAATAAACATGAACTAAAATAAATAAAATGAGAGAAAGTTTAGTTTGCTAGATGCCAAGACTGAAATTAAAAAAGTAATAAAAACTATATCAACAATAATAATTTTTGGAATGTTTTAAATAATAAAAAATGAAATTAAATAAAAATATATAAAAAAAATATATATAATATGTAAATCTATAAATAGTAGGAGAAACATTTGATCTTAAATTTATTTGGAAAATTTAGAAATGTTTTCTTGGCAGCTTCAGGCTTACCTAAATAAGTACAAAAAGTTACTAAAACTGGAAACTAGAAATAGAAAAAAAAAAGGACCAATATAAATAAAAAAAAGCTAAAAGTATATTTGTTTATAATAAGAATTACAAAAAATAATAATGAAAATCACTAAAAACTTTATCTCTAAAATTAATACAGAAATTCTAAAAATAAAAGCTTAATATATATAGATATATATATATATAGATATATATATATATATAGTCATATATATTATAATACGATATATATAAAAGAAAAGAGTATATAGTTCTAAAATAAACATTAGCTATATGGCAATCCCAATTTGTATACATTTTTGGTATATAAGCGTGTTCTGCAAAACAGTTTGTCTCAAAGCACTTGCATTTTTGCACATAATTCTTCCAACACACTTTGGCTACTGGACATGATGATTGTCAGATTCATGAAGTGTTATTACTTTTCTAAGCAAATACAATTGTTTTACATGAAAAGATGGCAAAAAAATGCGACCTTGAGAGAGGTACCTGAGACATTTCTAAAGATCTTTCTTAAATATCGTAGAAACTTAAGGGGGGAGCCTTGTAGATTTGGGCCACTAAGAAACCACATTAGCCAACACCCTGGCAACCAAGCCGCCGAGACACATTGACTTAAGTCTAGTTCATTAAAATGCTTGTGTGGTGTTGAGGTCCTGCCTCATGCACTCATGCACAGCGTTAATAATTTCAGAAAAATTACATGCATCGGATTATCTGCAATTCAATTTCCCATGCAATGCCCTCTGGGTAATGCGCAGTACGAGCTGAGTCTACATGTTAAATGGAGCCCTTCAGTAACACACGGCTCTAAATGAAGCATGCACACATTTTATGCATGGTTCTGCCTCCGGGTTTTGCCTTCCAATAAGCCCCTTGGGCAGAGAGAGATAGTGGTGAGTGCTGGAAATCTGGTTAAGCAATCGCATCATAAGTTCAGACTGGATAGGAATTTGACCATTCTAGTTCACGGCAGTGCTATTTAATTATTAATACTATTGTGTTAGTATTTATGAATATGAATATTTTTGCATTTTGTTTTTTTTATAAATATTTAATTTTTATCCATTTAAGCTTGTGTAATTGTTTAATATTTCTATCAAAAAATAGCTTTACTTTTAGTTCTATTTCAGTCATTTTAATACTTTGTTGTTTAAATGCATTGGTTCATACGATTAGAATCCACTTCCAATTCTGGTTCTTTGAAGATTTATTTAAGATACTAATGCTATGCACAAAATATTTCTGTTTATACATTTCAATGTTAAACTATAGAAACTGCAATTGCACAGATGTATTTGAAGACTTGAGCTTCGGTGAGCTGATAAAGTGATTCAAAACAAAACTAAAACCGATGAGTTTGAGACTAATTTAAAAGAGCAGACTCATAAGAGTCATAAAAGTCCAGCTAGCTGGTTGTTTTTTGGACGTTGGTGAAGAAAGAAACACTGGCAGAGTATTTGAGGATGATGTAAATATGCAAATGATTGAAAGTAAACACGTGTGTGTGTGTGTTTGTGTTTCAGGGCAAGAATCTGATTCCTTCGGCTGCTGGTAACCTCCAGAGTTTGAACTACACGGTTCTGATCTGGTGCCCGAGCCGTGTGTGTTGACCGTGTCCGATGCTCAGCTGATGTGTGAATCACCAGACTCCTCTCCGGACAACACAAAGTCAGCTGTGTTAAGTGTGTCATCTCTTCTTCTGTTCCCATCTCTTTCCCACGACTATCACACGTCTCATCCTCTGCCTCTTTCTCTCCTCCGTGTGCATTGTTCTGCGTTTCAGCCCGTGTCCAGCATCAGATTACTGCTGGGAGTTTCAGTCGTGGCTCTCTGGGGTTTTGTGTTGTATTTATTTACACTGAGTTTGCAAAGAATCTGAGACGCAGATCTGTATTTACATGTAGTCGGTTTCATCTTTAAATTGCTGCAGAGCATGCACCTTCAATCATATTTTGTATGGCACAGTTATTAAAACATCACTCCCATGTTTTTCCCCAAGCCGTCTGCTCTCTCTTTCGGGGTCGTGGGAACGAAGAACGACAGAGACGCTGCGACCCACATGTTTGTCCTCGACCTATATATCGTGACCCATATCGATTCTGTGTGACACGGGCGACTGCCGTTTAGCTACCGCTTTACTCACAATATAAAACCTCACACTCGCCTGTTTTAGCCTCCTTAAACCAAGTCAAGTGTGATCTACATCATTAAACTGATGGTTCAACCAAAACGCAACATTCTGTCATCATTTACTCACCATCAAGCTGTTCCAAACTGCATGAATTTTTCTTCTAATAAGATATTTTTTTTTTATGTATTTTTTTTTTTCTTTGTATGTAAGTCAGTGGAGACCAGGTTTTGTTTGCTATCCCTTTAAGATTGTCTAAAGATGCAGGTTTGTTTGAGAGATGTGGAATTATGGGATATATTTGGGTAGTGCTGTGTGAGGTGCGTTCACAGTGGGTTTGTGGGATTGATTTTTATTTTATTTTATTTTAATCACAACTGTTTTAGGAGCTCATTTTATATTTTTGAGTTTAGGTTTCTTAAACCAAAAACAATCATAGTTTATTTTTATGGTCATTTCCCACCCTCTTTCTGATGTTCACAATTAAATATGCAATATGTAAATGACCTCTCTTATGATTGGCTGAGTTTTTGCATATGAAATGAGGAGCACCGTATGCGAAACACTTTCATTCATGCTTGCTTTTGCACTTTTTGCTCCTTTTTCGTTCTTTCTTTCTTTTAAGACCTTCTAAAGATGCAGGTTCGCTTGAGAGATGTGGACTGTGATGATGGATGTGTGGATTGTGGGATAGATTGTTATTGTAGTCATAACTGTTTTAAGAGCTCATTTTATGCATTTTATATTTTCTCCACTTCTAGTTCTATTGAACCAAAACAATTATAGTTTGTTTTTTTGTCCATTTTCCACCATGTCTGGCATTTACAATAAAACAGGCTAGTGTTCCATATGTAAATGACCTCTCTTATGATTGGCTGAGATTTTGAAATGTGGAGCAATACTTCTGCTGAGTTTATTGAAGTAGTGATTTTAAGGATCTCTTGAAGGCATAACTGTTTTTGTTGTTTGGTTATAAGAACTGTTCTTTGTGGAAAGTTCCTGTTTTTCCATGCAGTGGTTGTTTTGTCAGTCGTGGTGTGATATGATGTGTGACGCTCAGCGTGTGTGTGTGGTGTGTGTGTGTGTTGTGCAGAGTCTTGGCCGTGGGAGGTTTCCCGATACTCTCCAGGAAACTCTGCAGATCTACTCGGACAGCCTGATGACGCTCCCCGCCATCATCGGGAGCGGAGGAGGAGGAGGTCTTCTTCTGGCGCATCATCATCCTCATCCTCATCGCATACAAGCGGTAAATCCCGTGACGGACGCGGACCGGACGCTCAAGCGGCTGCAGCTGCAGATGCACAATCTGGAGTCCAGAGTCGCTCTGGAGTGCAAAGAGGGTAAAACCTCACTGCATTCACTGTCTGTCTCACTCTTTCATGCTTTGTTTGGCTTTTTTATTTTTGTCTGCTGCTCTTTCTTTCTTTCACACTTTGTTTTAATGTTTTCACTCTTTTGTGCTTTCTTTCATGCTTTATTTTCTTCCTCTTTTACACTTCTTTCTCGCCACTCTTTCCCCACCTTTGTCTCGCGGTTGCTCTCTTGCACTTTATTAACGGGCCCATTTTGCATGAATCATTTTCGTTTTGTGCTTGATTTTTTGGTGTGCTTTTCTTCACTATGCACTTTTTGCATGATTCATTTTCTTTTGTGCTTTTTTTGTTTTTTTTTTGTTGTGCACTTTTTTCTTTTGTGCTTTCTTTTGCTCTTTTTGTTCTTTCTTTTTGTCTCTTTTTTACCCTTGCAATTTTTGCATGCTTCGGTGGCATGGGCCCGTTATTTCTTTTCTCGTCTCTTCTCGTTTATTTTTGAGTGCTCGGATACACCCTTGCACACTTTCTTTCATTTCCGTGTGATGCTTTTTTCATGCTCTTTAGAGCTTTTTTGCCCTTTCTTCCACTCTTTCACATTTCCATGCATTCATGTTTCTTTGTTTTGCACTGTTCCTTCCTTTCATGCTGTTGTCATTCAATTTCTTTTGCTTTCTTTTTTCACTCTTAATCAGATTCTCATGCTTGTTTTCATGCTTTTTGCTTTCTTTCTTTTGTGCATTCATTCACACTTTTTGTTGGTTCTTTATCCGTTCCTTTGTTCTCTTTCGTTCATTTGTTTGTTCTCTCCATCTCATCACTCTCCTTCAATATCTTTCAATTGTTTACAATTGGTTTTCCTGGTTTAATTTGATCTTCCTCTTCTGTTTGCTCGTTGCGTCTCTCTCTCTCTCTCTCTCTCTCTCTCTCTCTCTCTCTCTCTCTCTCTCTCTCTCTCTCTCTCTCTCTGATTGGCTTTGTTTTCGGTGGTCTCCTGTTAGCGATGACCTCATGATGCTCACATCATTTATCATACACACGTGCACCGAACTCCCGTCTCATTTCCGGCGGGGTGTCGAGGGTGGTGAGGAGAGGCGCATTTTATGTGTCTGTGGGGGCGGGGTTGAGACATTTTGTGTGTCTCAGGATTTGGGGGAGGGGTGTGGGCAGGGAAGAGAGGATAAAAGAGATGGATAGCAGGAGGTGAGAGTGACAGGTCACTGATAAGTGATGAGATGTCCTCCAGGATGAATAAAAAGAGGCAATAAATAACCACACATCCAGATTGATTAGGTCAGTGGCAGCAGTAGCAGACCGAGCAGAAGTTTGGGAACAAAAGCAAATATTTCTGATATTCCATATAGATTTATAAAAGGCGCGGAGCAGAGACAGCGTTAGGACCATGTGCTAGAAGTGCTGGTGTCATTCACGGCCATCTCAGATCAGAAAGCTCCACTCTGATTGGTTGGGTTTATGCAGTTTCCAGGAGTCAGTGCACACTGGTGTGTCAGTCCATCAGAGAGCAGAGTTACATTTACAATTTCTGATTTAGTGTAGACTACTACTAGTTAAGAACAAGTCATTGGATTTGACAGATAGTGGTTTTGACAAGTAGTGGTCAGCCAATGTGGATTGTTTGATTGCCAATGCTGATACCTTGGAAAACAGGGTAAACGATGTTTATACAAAGACAATATATATGATATAGTTCTATTTGATTTAATTATAGCAAATAACACATGCTGCAATAGATATTTGTTTTACATAATATTTACTAAACTATAAGTAAATAATTTGAAAATGAATAAATATTAAACAAATTAACCCTAACTTGTTGAAAAAAAGATAAAATAAACAGAATTAATAGCAACTTTTTAAAGTAATCATATTAAATCCTATTAAATTTCTTAGTTAGGAAATTGCTCAAATTTTTGGAGCAAGTAAACACTTTAAAAATTAACCCTAATATAACATAAATGCACTTGTTGAACATTAAAGCTTAATATAGTGCTTGCATTTCTGTTATTAATAATAATAAAATGACGCAAATATACCATTTACTTTCTTAGTTAACCAGTTTTATCTAACAAATGATTAGTAAACTAATGAAAGACGGACAATCATGTGCATCTCTGCTCAGGTCGTTGCTGAAAATGAATAGTCCCACTTCCAACTGTTTCTCAGTCACTTATTGGAAACATGCATAGGTTGTGTTTCTATGTTTTGTTTGTGATGAAGATAATATTATTGGTTAAATGTCTTATCAGTCAAACAGAAACACTCATTGGAAAACTGCCAGCCCGGGAAGTTGCTATTTGGTTTTTAGGGTGTGCACATCAGTACAGACTGAAGTTCTGATTGAAGTTACATTTTGTACAACTTTTTTCTTCCTCTTTTTAGAGGCTTTCGTGTGAGAATCTGGAGGTGTCGGCTTCCACTCAGCGGTTATGCACAACACCAAGATTTACTCTTTCTCTTGGTCTCTGTGTTTCCAGCGTTTGCGGAGCTGCAGACTGATATCCATGAGCTGACTCAGGATCTGGACGGAGCTGGAATCCCGTTCCTGGATTACCGCACATACGCCATGAGAGTGCTCTTCCCAGGAATAGAGGACCATCCGGTGCTGAAGGAGATGGAGGTGAAAGCTGGACACCTGTCAGATTTCATGCATTCGGCTGAACTGTTCGAGATTTTTGAAGTGTTTCTCCGTCTCTCTCTCAGGTGCCGGCGAATGTGGAGAAGGCTCTGACTCTGTTCGGCCAGCTCTTGAATAAGAAGCACTTTCTGCTGACGTTCATCCGGACGCTAGAGGCCCAGCGCTCGTTCTCCATGCGCGACCGCGGGAACGTGGCGTCTCTCATCATGAGCGCCCTGCAGGGCGAGATGGAGTACGGCACCGGTGTCCTGAAACAGCTCCTGTCCGACCTCATCGACAAGAACCTGGAGAGCAAGAACCAACCCCCAAACATCCTGCTGCGGAGGTACGCCGTGCTCCCAGACCTTTCTTAAAATCTTCCTTTAAATCTTCTTAAATTCTCTTAAATTGAGACACAAGCACAGGACATAAGATATTAACTAGCACTGTCTATTTAACTCATCGTAATGTGGTGCTATTCATGATGCAGGACGACTGACTGTGTGATGCATCCTGTTAAGTTACATGACTCCAAAATATGATATGAGGGCAAAAAATATCATATGATATCACTCTAGCAATGTTGCTGTATGTGATATAGAATTTTATACAATAGTTAAATAAACAAGAATTTTGGTATGTAAGTGCAACATATTGTACAATATTTTTCATATTGCGTTGTTATGACTCTAATTTTGCAAATGAAAATATTTCCAATCAAAGCCACAGCAGAACTGTTGTGCGTCTTTCGTTGCTGTACAAATCCACGTTTTAGCAAAAATTGAGCAGTGCATTATTCATAAAGAGTTACATTTCTGAATGAATCAGTTGAATGAATGACTAAGTGACTCGCCCATTAAGACATATTGAGAGTATGATTAAAAAAATAATCATCAATATTCAAATAAAAATGTTAATGCCAGTTAGCATCACTATTTATGCAATGTAAAAATCTAAATATTTCTTTCTAAAGCTATTTTTTGTAATATCTATTCAATGTCAATTCAGTTTAACACAGTGACACACAGTAATCTATGTGCGATTCATTTGCAATTAATTAGATTCATTAATCAGCACATCATGATTAAACATTTTCATTGCTTGACAGCCCTAATATTAATTTTGCTTTCTGAAAAAATGTAGCAAAATGAAGTGAGTTCATGCTTAAAACAAGAGAAAATGTCTGCCAATGGGGTCGGTATTATGGAAATCATTTTTTGACTCTAATTGCATGATGTTCACAAGTTCCCACGTTGCACCTGGTTTAGTCACAGTGTTAGTGGACATGATGAAAGTAATGATGAGGATGAGTTTGACTTCTAGGGGTCACATTTGCTCTCCCATCATCCTTCTCCATCCCTCCGTTTCTCGGTTTGCCCTCTCGCGTCCCTGGCTCTGTTTCTGTCAGATGGTGTTACACACCTGAGCACACACTCGTCTCCCCGCGGAGCGCCGGCGGTGAGGAGACGCGGTGGGAGATGAAGCTCCTGGAGGAGGAGGAGAGATGTGATGAGGGGAGAACATGCTGCTGTAATCTCTCCCTTTCGCTCGGGTCTGTCTTGAATCAATATCACAGAAAAAAAACAAGTCAACGCTTTTTCCATTTCAGTGTTTTCATCTGCGTACATCTCTTTGACATCAGCTTCATTTGCAACAAAAAAGTTACAAAGATGCATCCCCAGATCCATTTGGATGAAAATCTAATAATAGCATGTGACATTTTCCATTTATTCAAATTAAAAGGAAAAAAAATTGCATGAAGAATAAGAAGCCTGTTTTAGAACTATTTATACTCTTCATGTTGTGATATTATCTGCATGACAATCAAGCATTTCTCATGCTGATTACAGTAGAAATGACTGTTTGAAAGTGGTTTGATTAATCAGTTAATATACAAAAATATGCAAATTCTATTCTGATGTATCTGTACTGTTACAGTAATGAGAAATGGTTTAATTGTCATGAAAATAATATCACTATTGTCTGAAAATTGCAAAAATGTATTTTTGCATTCATTCATTTTAACTCAATTTATAAACTATTATTATTATTGCCAGACAGGTTTTGTGTCATTCATACCCAAGCAATATTTTGCAATACCTTAAAAATGACCGTTCTTTTGTTTGGTTTTAGATTAATTTTTCCACTCTAGCTTCTCAGTTTCCGTTCCTCTCTCTCACCTGACAAACCTCACCTGAAGATCAAATAAATGTGAGCAGTCACATCTCAATCTTTCACTCCTCCAGAAATCTCAGGTTTTTTTAATAACTCCTCACAGCGTGTCGTTCACATCGAGCTCTCGTGCCTTATCGTGTTCCTCTGCATCTGTCTTAACGAGTGAATAATTCAGCAGAGATGGTAAAAACAAACACATTTCACCAGATTCCTCGTCTGCGCCTCCTCTCGCGCGCCGTGAGCAGATTAGTGCTAATAAGGTCCGTTCATTACCAAGCCGTGTAATTAGCCTCATTCCGAGGGACTTGTTTTTGGAGGGTTGTTATTGTGTGCCAGGTTTCTGTTTAATAACAGAAGATACGGAATATTTTAATTGGTGTTTTCTTAATGAAGTTTAATGCTTTGCGAGGGAAGAGAGCAGCGCTTTGGTTTGTTATTAATGTGCAATTATTAGCATGTTTGCTTTGCGCTTGGGTCCTTTGAAGGTTTGAAGGAATAATGCGGCCGAGGCACTTTGATGTCAAATGGGAGTTTAATTCAACATCCCCCGAAAGATGTTGGTTTATGGGAATGGCTGTTTTTTCTTGTTGGGAGGCTCGGAAATTGGGGAATGAAGAAGCCTTCAAAGCATCTCTCTCTGCTCTTAAAGGTTACCTCGGGGACTCCGACACCCAAGTAAATAAATCCTTGACATTTATTTTTTACTCTGTTTCCCCCTCAGGACTGAATCTGTGGCTGAGAAGATGCTAACAAACTGGTTTACTTTCCTCCTCTACAAGTTTCTCAAGGTGAGTGGAAGGAACTGTATGACTGTTTCCATGCATCTTAAGTGATGTTACTCATTTCATGGATTCGCTGCAATCACAAATATGGTTGGTTCACTGGTCTGGTTTTACTGGTTTTCAAAGGGTTTCAAAGAGCTTTTGTCATGTGATCTATTTATGTTATGTGTGACAAAATAATATTTATGCAATTTCAATGCATTTATTTGCATGTATACTTTTATGCACTACTGTTTTATTCAGCAAGGATGCATTAAATTGAGCAAAAGTGACAGTGAAGAGATTTATAATGTTACTAAAGTTGTTACTGTGTTACTATTTCTAATCAGGAAAAATAAAATGTCTCTGTTTCCACAAAATTATTGGGCAGCGCAACTGTTTTCAACATTGCTAATAATCAGAAATGTTTCTTGAGCAGCAAATCATCATATTAGAATGATTTCTGAAGATCATGTGACACAGGATAATGATGCTGAAAATTCAGGTTTGATCGCAGAAATAAATTAGATTTTAACAGATATTCACACAGAAAACAGCTATTTTGAATTGCAATAATATTTCATAATTTTCCTGTTTTTACTGTATTTTTAATTAAATAAGTGCAGCCTTGGTGAGCAGAAGAGACTTCTTTCAAAAACATTTAAAAAATCTTACTGACCCCAAACTTTTGTATGTTTGTTTGAAAATGAGGTTAAAATTGAGTCTAGTTTCTTTTTAATTTTAAAATTTGCATCAACTTTTAGTTTTATCAATTAGAGTAAAATGACCTAAAACTAATGAGTATGATGCTACAAAGTACTGACCAAATGTAAAGGAGGTTTTCATCCACAGTTGACTGAAACCAGTAAACCACATTTTTTCTTCACAGGGTCTTGAGTGATTTAATAAATGCGGTGGTTTTTGATTGCATATTTAGGGTCCAGACTCTCTCTGCACATGATCATGTTGCTGTTGAATTACTGTTTCACCTTGAGTTTGTTTATTGAAATTTCACATTACAAGATAGACAGATTGTACGTTATCATTCCCAGGCGTAGGGGGAGTTCATTATTACAATCTTTAAGAACGTACCTGCATAACATAAAGCGCTTCCATAACACGCTGGAGTGAGTGGTGCTTGGTCGATGTTCCAGCAGGAATTGTTGTGAGTGTGTGTGTGAGTGAGTGTGAGTGTGTGTTTAATTATCCCCTGTGCTAATGAGCCCAGCGTGGCAGGACCGGCATATGGATGGGCCGCACCGTCCCGCTATGGATCCCAGAGAGGGACACGGGACACAACAAACATCCAGCAGGAGTCACACACGGATGTTTGTCGCTCAGTGTTTTCACCTGAGAGCACAAGCGCCGCTGATTAAAGTCTTATACATTTTAATTACTTTGGGTAATTAGCCATGAGCCTTAAAGAAGCGGCTTTTGCGACGCATTTAACTTTAATAATGTGGCATATTTTCAAACTGGCTCCTGACCACACCCCCTTCTGCCATTGGTCAGTTAACCCATTAGCCCCGCCCACACACTCTCACCATTGGTTGAATCAGCTGTGTGAATGTTTTGAAAGCAGCCTTACACATTTTTGTTTAATCAGTTTTATTATTGTTTTAATAGGCTTTGTGAATGTTTTGTAAAGCACTGATCTTGTGGTGTTTTGCGCTCTCATTTGGGCTCATTTGCATCAGACAACAGAGACACACTCTCAGGAGACAGACGGGACTGATAGAAGGAAGATGATGATCACATTAGTGAGACGGAGACGAGAAGAGCAGCAGTTGTGAATGATGAAAGCCATAGAATGTGTGTAGGAGGAAGAGACTGAGCCAAACGCGGAGAGAGAGGCGTGTGATTGGCTGTTTGACACGTATCTCGCTCTGAAGTGTTTCTCCAGCTCTCTCCTCCACAGTCATTAGCCTTCTATTAACCCTCCGTCGCTCGTCTGTTCGCCTCGGGTCTGTTCACGCACCCGCCGCTCATTTCCACGTCTAAACAGCTGCTTTTACACGCCTGGTGCTCCTGAGATGCGCAGGAGTTCCCTGTGTTTTGTCTGATTTATTTTTGTAGGAGTTGCACATTAGATCTTCAAGATATTGCTGAGGCAATAAACTCATCTCTAAACTTGTATTTTCACTCCAGCTTAAGCACTGAAGCTGTGGTTTACACTGTAAGTGACCATAAAGCTACAGTCTGTTTTGATAGCAAAATCTGTTAACACTATTTTTTTTTTATTTAATATAAATAAATAAAAAAAATATAGATCAAAAAAAAAAAAAAATTAAACTGATTTATTTATAAATGAATTTTAGATAAATAATACTATCATTTATATAAATGTATTATTTTAATAATTTTATTTATTAATTTCTAATTTAATCATTTGTTTTAAATAACTACATTTCACAAGTAAATGTAATGAAATTAAAATGTTTTAACTAAAACGGATAAATCCCGCACATTGCTATAACTTGCAAATCGTATTTTAATACATTTTGGTCATGCAACCTTCATCAGACAGTGTTTTATGAATTTTTGAATTTTTTCCAACTGAAATCCATTGTCAGGCAGTGACATTTACTTTGCATGGTTTATTTTAGATCAGTGAAATAGTAATGGAGAAATAATTTTACATAATGCCTGGACATATTTGTGATTAGAAACCAAATATGAAGGCTGAAGACATCTTTGACATAATGGTCAGAGGTTATTGAAATATATAATGAAATAGATAAAATAGGGACTTTTATTATTAGTGAAATGGGTGAAAGGGAAAGAGAAGTGGCTAGAGTAGAAAATAAAAATGGGGCGTGACACCGCTAACAGTATGTGACTTGTCTGTTTTGCACTCATTTCATGTTATGGAGTGCTGTAAAATGGCTAGAATGAAAGTGAAAGGGGCGAGCAAAAATATATCCACAAGTGTCAATCATCGGGCAAAGTGGAGAAAATGACCACAATTGGCAAAATTGGAAGAATAGATGCTGCAGACACAGTTATCCAATGGTGGAAAACTTCTCGATCACAGTTATGGGGACACCAGGACCAGAGATTGATGTCATTTGGGACGCGTCCTCAGATTGTCCTGCTGTCAACATTGTGTTTGAGGGTCATGGGCCAGTTTTAAACATTTAATCTGCCCAAATCTGACAACTGGATTTAGCAGGAATTATTTTAACATGTTTTTTAGGCCTTTCAACAAACCCAAATTATCATGTAAATTGGGATGTAATTGAAAGTCCTTAAAGGGACAGTTCACCCAAAAATGGAACCTTCAAGTCATTCCAAGGTTGCTAAGTGTCTTAGTATTTTTTTCCATAATATGGAAGTTAATGAGGACCAAAAACTGTCTGCTTTTTTTCACATTTTTCAAAATATCTTCTTTTATGTTCAACAGAAGAAAGGAGAATTGGATCAACTTGAGGGTGAGAGTAAATGATGACAGAATTTTCATTTTTTGGGTGAACTGTCCCTTTAACTACGGAAAAGTTCATTAGGAAAAAGCTGTTTTCAAATGAAGGTCTGAAACCTTTTCAGGCACATGAAGTCATTTTCACCTAAAGTAACACTTATTATAATACCACCTTGAATTCTCACAAAATATAAAAATCACGTTGTGTGCGTCCCATGATCTGTTGATATCACTGCTGTGTGAAACTCAAAATGCCGCCTTCCAGGGATGAAATGGAGAAAATGAAGGATTCATTTACCCCATAATGCCCTGATTTCGAAGCTAAAACATGAATTGGCTTGTTACAGCTCCTCCTAGAGTCCGACGGGTGTGTGTGCATGAGTTATGGGTGGGATTTGGGTCTGTTTTAGGACATGAAAATAAACTCACTTTCTGTTATATAAATATACAAGTGCTTGCATTGAGTGTGTGTTCACGTGTTATTCTGAGGTCTAATCTCCCTCTCTGTTATCTGTGTGTGTGTTCAGGAGTGTGCAGGTGAGCCTCTCTTCATGCTGTATTGTGCTATAAAGCAGCAGATGGAAAAAGGGCCGATAGACACCATCACCGGAGAGGCCAGGTACTCGCTCAGCGAGGACAAACTCATCCGACAACAGATCGACTACAAAACACTGGTCAGTTCTGACTCAGAATCAACCAGAAACGGCTCTGAATGAGTCAGGAACACAAATCTTTTTATTGCATTTTGTCATAGTTGTGAGAAGAAAGTCAGAATTGTGAGATAATAAGCCACAGTTACCTCTAGTTTTTAATCCGCAGCAGAAACAAGCCCTCAGAGTATTGCATGTTATAAGTGTTAAACACTGTAATATTTATTCAGCTATTCTTGAACGCTTTTGTTTCAGTGTACAGTGTGTATGTGATTTACTGAAGTGGGAGAGTGTTTTAATACTCTCGTGTTAAACACTGTAATATTTATTCAGCTATTCTTGAACGCTTTTGGCTGACACTGCATTAACCCGAAGAGAATGAGAACGCAGCCGAGGTCACCGTTAAGGTGCCTGAAACTGCGACACCATCACGCAGGTCAAAGAGAAGCTGCTGGACGCCGTCTTTAAAGGCACTCCGTACTCACAGCGGCCCAAAGTCGGAGACATGGACCTCGGTACGAAAATAATGAACGCTGGGAAGCTGGGCTGATTTATTTTGTTTATTGGTTGGTTACAGTGTGTTCTGAGAGATTGTGTTTGGATTTTTGACATTAGCCTGGACGTCTGGAAAATTACAGTAAATAACATTTTTTACAGTAGGGATCAGTCGGCTTAAAATGTCTAGACGGCTGATTTTGATGTGTGTTTTCTCTGCTCAGAGTGGCGTCAGGGTCGCATGGCTCGGATCATTCTCCAGGACGAGGGCGTTACCACTAAGATCGACAACGACGGAAGCGTTCTCAACACGCTGGCACACTATCAGGTAACCCGCAGTGGCCATCGCCGCATCCCTCTGCCTGGTTTACTAATGGCAATACATCTACACAAATGAAAACAACTCAATACCTCTACACCCCGCTGCCCAGTAACCATGGCAACCCCCTCGGCAAGTTACTAGGTATCAACTGAAGTATTTTAACACTTAGAGCACGAACAGGTAACCATAGCAACAGTTTACAAAACATAACCACAGAAGCAGTGTTGGTCAGTAGAGATGCACTGATACAGATATATGCATTGATATCAATAATTTTGCTTTGGCTAAAAATAAGGCTGTGCATAAAAAAACAAAACATGTTTTACATGTTTACAGATATAACACTAATGGTACTTAAGAAAGCTGTTTATTTTCAGGTTGTTTTTTTACAAATACTTTTGTACGTGTGCATGTACAATTTCATAATATTTTTTATTTGGATTTTTTGTTGAATTCTGATATGATGAACGGATATTAAATATATATTATATTACATAATTTTTAGTTATAAATGTTACATATTTTTTTTTATAGTTTTTAGTTCATCTTAAATGTACAAGATTACACTGAAGTTACAAACTCACAAAATTCTAATTTTACAAAACAAAGTTGTACATTTGAAACTTAGTTATACAGTATAGAATTTTTTTTTTTTTTAAGAATTTACGGTAATAATAATCAGATAACTGATTATCAATATTGTAATTCTGAGCTGTATAATAGATGTTGTAGTTGTTATCTAGAATTTTACATGTATATAGTTATGTTTACATTGAGACATTTTACGTTTAATCTAGAATTAAATGTAAATTTTACAAGAATAGATTTTAGAGAATTATATGGCAATAACTGATATGGTGACCAAAATTATTAGTCAGCAAAGCGGGTAGAATTTAGAATCTAGAATTTTAAATTGTGAATACTTTTTTTTTTTTTAGTATGATTATTTATTATTTGTTTTTTTTTTTTTTTTGCAATATTGGATGTTTTACAATGTAAAACTTAAAATATCTTTACAAAATTTGTTTTATGTTTCAGAATTTTCATGATTAGTGGCCATAATTAAATATGCTGATCTGGTCTGATTCTGACTGTCTCCTGTATTTGTGGCAGAAATAGCGTCAGTGTCAATCTCTCTCACTGTTGTCTAGGTAACGGATGGGTCAGCGATCGCATTGGTTGCCAAGCAGAACTCCGCCTACAACATCTCCAACTCCTCAACGTTCACCAAATCGCTCAGCAGATACGGTGAGAGAGAGAGAGAGCCCTGTGATGTCCAGAGTAATACGACCGTGCAGTATAAACTCAGAGCGTGAAATACTGTATCACAGTGGATCAAACGTGGCCTTCTATTGCCAGTTTTGTTTGTTTTATTTTTTTTTTTTTTTAGTTTTGTTGACATTTTCTTATGTGCTTTTGTTTTTTTTGTTTTTTTTTTTATTTGTTTTTAAATTTTTTATTGATTGATTTTATTTATTTTTAAATAAAAAAGTACAAATGTAACAATTTATACCACTATAAATATTGGTGAACCTAATTATCTGTACATCTTTACTTCAAAAATATAATAAATGCACACACATGCATGCATATATTTAAGAAAAATATGCTATGTTTATATATTATAAATTATGATATAAATGATACATATAAAAATATTACATGTAAATATTTTTATATATATATACTGTGTGTGTATTTATATATATACATATATAAATAAGACAGTACACATGTACACAGTAGCACACACACTATTGTGAACAAAACTTTTATATTTTGGATGCGATTAATCGTGATTAATCATTGGACAGCACTAATTTTTATATATATTTTTAGTTCTGTTTTAGTCATTTTAGTGCTTAATTATTTCAGTTAATTGCCAAAACAATATTCCATTTAATTAGTAAGAATTTTTTATTTGTTAGCATATTGTAGTTTTTATAATGTGATGATTAATTGAAAAGAATACTGTAAATGTTAACATCTGATAGTTTATGTTTTGTTATGAAGGTTTGTTTTATTAAACAAAAAACAGGCAGTATACGGAATATTCTGTGCAGGATGCAGAAAGCATTACCGTTGTAGTCCGTTTTATTCCAAACATAGCCTTTCTCTCTGGTGTTTGTTTCTGCTGAAGTGATGTGTTTGTGATGTGTATCCTAATGCTCTGCTCCTCAGTGGGATGATGAACTCAGCGCTCTAGAACTTCAGACAGAAAGGAAAGGATGTGTTTGACAGTGAGGGAGGAACAGAGAGAAAAGAAAGCGTTATGATACATGACTATGTTTTTATCACTAGATAATATAAACCCTAAATTTGGACTGTGTCGCTCCCCATAAATTTGGCTATTTATAATTTTACATTTTTTATAATTTAGAATCTCTCTCAGTTTTCTACAGTTTTACAGTTTGCTTGCATATTTGCTCCCCATAAATTTGGCTATTTCCGGCGGCACCGTTCTGACCAGAACGGATGTGTCCCAAGTCCTCACTTCACGTGTCCCACAGAGAGCATGCTGAGAACGGCCACACAGTCCCAGACAGCCTTCGCTCGGAAACCCCCCAACAACCCTCTCGCTGAATCCCAATGTCCCGCTCTGCCCATAAGCCCCATGATCACAACTTGATAGACCTGGAGAGCGTCACAAACAAACTCTGGCACCTGGTGAAGAACCCACGACCATCCGGACACCAGCTGTGGGATTGAACCTAACCACGACCGCGCCTCAGCAAGATGGTCTCTGACGATCTACCTGCTCTGCGTCTGCTGAACCTTGGCTACCTAGGTAGAGGAGAGGTGGCAGTACCACCATGTGCACAACAGAGGTGTTTACTGAAGATCCCCCAGTGTAAAACACTTGCATAAACCATTAATTACATACTTCATTTGCAAAATATACTAAATTGCTAATTAATTAAGATTCATGCATTACATACTTAATTTTGGGATTAATTGTTTTGTGGATTGTGCTTTTTTTATATAGCATGTGTTTGGGTTTCTTTTTCTTGTGCTCGTGCTTTGTTTATTTAGTTTGCAAAATACTCGCTAAAAAGCATAGATGATGCCATTGGGAATATACTCACTGAGATCACCTTTGCTTCTAGTATCATTTGCCTCTGGCTAACCACATTCAAGGAAGAGGTAGTGTACTATATACACATACAAGAGTATATATATATATATCAACAATGCATATACTATAGACTATTATATTATCAAAATACTATGTATGAACATTTTTTAATTGTGGATAGTATTTATATATAGTATATATTATTAAAATAATATAGTATAACATTTTTAATTTGTTTATTTTTTTTGTTTTTTTTCAGTTTTTCTGTTTTATTTTGTATTTTTGTGGTTTTGTTTTTTTGTAATGCTGTTGCTATTCTTCTTTTCAGCTTTAAAATTTTGTTAGTTTTTAGTTTTTTGTTATAAGGTTTTAGTTTTTTTAGTTTATTTATTTATTTAAGTTTAGTGTTTTTAGTTATTTTAGTTATTTCAGTAAGTTGCCAGTGCATCATTTCTAATTTTCTCTCTTTTTTCTTTTCTTTTAGTTTTTACATCTAAATTTTTTTAGCTTTGTATTTCAGTGTGACAAAAAACCAATTTTCCCCAAAAATATTAATAATTTTAGTTATTAATATCAACACTGTCACATATTTACATGTAGTCAGAGCAAATCTGTGCAAATCCAAAAAAAAAGTATTTTTACGAGATTTTCCTGATGTATTACTCAGGCAGGAGTGTTTAATATGAGTACGGTGAAATCTGTCACTAATATTCCCCGTCTTGAGAAACACACACACTGGAACTAATTGCCTCACTTTTGAAGCACATGTCTGATTTTCTTAGCTGATGTCCGCAGACAGTGTTGACCTTTTTGGGTGTGAATGAACTATCTTGCTCATTAACATTTACCAGTGCTCCCACTCTCATGGAGAACTGTATCTTAATTATACCAGTGACGGCTTTGCTTATTGAGCGGTTTGGTGGGAAAAACTAGCTCTTTATCCATCCTGTGCTCCGTCTGCGTCTGACACTACACAGATATCTGGGCTCAAACCTGCTGCATTTCCCTGCAGCTCCGTAGTGTTCCTGTGAAGAACACACGCATCTAAACCTACAGCAGCTCCAATCACTGACTCTTCAGTAGAATCTGCATTATGTAACAATGTCACTACAAGGGTTTTCATGCTTTGTGTTTTTGTCTAGTTTTCAAGAATAAATATCTAAACATTCTTAAGTCAAGACACAACAAGGAAAACCACATAAGATATAAGTTCTTGCCTTCTGAAAAATAAATTGAGTTTAGGCTTAAATCAAGAAAATGGTCTGCCAGTGGGGTCAGAAAAATACACTGAATTCAAATGGGGAACACTTTTATTTTTCAAACCTCATTGGCAGTTATTGTTACTCGTTTCAAGCATAATAATGATTATTTTGTTTTGATTATTATTTTTTTTAAAAATTATTTTTTAGAATAATATTGTATAGTATTTCATTTTGCTTCTTATTTTGTTGTATATTTTTTAGATATTTGTACTGGAAAACAAGACAAAAATCTTTCGCAGTGTATATTTACAATGTTTTTGCTTGCAATAGAAAAGCTACTTTGAGGACATTGCAATGATTTTGCCTTTTATATCTAACTAAGTTTCTTAAAGAAAAAGTTTTGCATTAAGACTTGTTTTAAATGTAGCATCTCTGAGCATGAGTTTGATTCCTTTACATAAATCAGTTCAGATGTTCTGTTTGCATGAATCAGTTCATCATTTAGAATGTGGTCAATCAAAAATGTGGCGTTTTTCCATGTTTAATTATTCCTTTAAAGAAAATATACAGGTATGCTGTAAATATTTCTGTTCATCATGCCTCTGTTTATTTCCTTTGGTGAAGAACAGTGTAAAGCATGCCTTGATGACTGGACTCGTCTCTCACAGGGGACACTTCAGAAGTTTGTAGACGACCTGTTTGAGACCCATCTTCAGTACGGCCCACGGGGCAGCGCGCGCTTCCTCTGGCCATCAAATACATGTTTTGAATTCTTGAAGAGCGAGCAGGCCGACAGACACATGATATCAGGACCCCGACGTCAGACACACACGTGTGAAGAGCAAACTGGTGAGTTTGTAGTGTCTCGAAGTCGAGGAGTGCATTAAAGCATGCATGCTTCATCTGTCTGTGTTTGATTTGCCGTTCCTCTTTTGTCTGCAGCTTGCCGTTGAGGTTCTGGGTGAACGTGATCAAGAACCCTCAGTTTGTTGTTCGACATTCATTAAGAACAGCATTACAGACGCGTGTCTGTCGTCGTGGCTCAGACCTTCATGGACTCCTGCTCCACGTCAGAACCACAAGCTGGGCAAAGACTCGCCCCTCCAACAAGGGCTGCTCTAACGCTAAAGACATCCCCAACTACAAGAACTGGGTGGAGAGGTACGACTCATGACACAAGTGACAGGCTAATACCTGCTTGCATCTACAGTGTTGGATGATATATCAACATATTCATAATGCATTGTGGATGATTTTGCACTTTTTATCTGAGCAGTTTCCCGAAAGAAAAAATCATTTAGACTAGTTTTGCATTAAAACATGTTTTTATAGCATTAGTTGAGTTGGTCAGTTTTGATTCAGTTACATAATTAGTTCAAATGATCTGTTTGCATGAATCATTTGATGTCCTATAGAATCAACAATTTATGGCGAACACTCAAAAGACGGCTCAAATTTTTGAATTTTTAAAGAAATATTTATTTTTATCAGTATTTTATATCGGGACAATGAGCAAAATGTTATGGCTTCTTTCATTTATTTAGTTAAAAATAGTGTAAAATGCCTTAATTATTACAGCTACTTTTTATTATTAGCTATATTTTAAATTTAAATACTTTACATGATAAATATGATTAAAATGTTTAAAAAATATTTAGATGATGTTTTTTTACACTTCCGTTCAATAGATTAGGTTTGGTTCTCAACAAGTCTGCATTTATCTAATCAAAAACAAAATTAACATTAACATTTAAAACTAACACTATAAAATATTATTACAATTTACAATAACTGTTTTTTTATGTGAATATATGTTCAAATTTAATTTATTTCTTTGATCAAAGCTTGATTTTCAGCACATTTCTCCAGTCTTCAGAGTCACATGATCTTCAGAAATCATTCTGATTTGCTGCTCAAGAAACATCTCTGATTATTATTGATGTTGAAAACAGTTGTGCTGCCCAGTGTTTTTGTGGAAACTGTGAGATACATTTTTTTTTTTTGTTTTTGTTGATGAATAGAAAGTACAGAAGAACAGCATTTATGTGAAATAGAAATCTTTTCTAACATTATAAATGTCTTTACTGTCACTTGTGAATTTAATTAAAACTAAAAAAATCATACTGACCCCACTTTTTAACAGAAGTGTACATCTTACATCCCTACTACGCAGACATACGACATAGACTAGTGTTCACAGTGCAAAACTACCTTCCTGGTTCACTATTTGTTGAAACCAGACTGCAAAAGAGTTCATTCAGAAGCCATTGTTTTTTGGTGCTAGAGACAGTAGCAATGTACTTACAGGAAATAAAAATGTTATAAAGTGTAGAAGTGTAAAGGGAGTGAGTTAAGCAGATTGATATGTTTGATCTGCAGATGGATGTTGAAACTGCTGATGGATGGCTGTGTGTGTGTTGTGCAGGTATTACTCTGATATCTCGCGGATGCCGGCGATCAGTGATCAGGACATGAGCGCGTATCTGGCCGAACAGTCGCGTCTGCATCTGAATCAGTTCAACAGTATGAGCGCGCTGCACGAAATCTTCTCCTACATCACCAAATACAAGGACGAGGTGAGAAGCGAACACCGCTCAGGCCTCAGAACACGTTCAGTCTGATGTGTGTCTGAATTCACTGGGTTTTCTCGTTCTGTGTAGATCCTGTCTGCGCTGGAGAGGGATGAACAGTCCCGCCGCCAGAGACTGAGGGCTAAACTGGAGCAGGTGATCGACACCATGGCTCTTTCCAGCTGATCAGGACTGTGGGTTTTTACACCAGGACAAAGCCACAACGCTGAATGTAGGTGGTGTAGATTTTGCGTCGTGTTTGGATGATTTGTTGTTGAGTGCGGTGGACGTCTTCACACAATGCGGACAAAGACACTCTTTCCTGTTTTGAAAAGACAATGAGGACGTTTGGGACCTCTGATGAAGTCATGTGACCGTGTCACGAGCCAACAGTCGCGACAGATCAAAGGACAATAATCTAATCTGATTGCGTGTTTATTATTTTGTACATATGTTATCGACTCTCCGCTCTCTTTGCCACTTGTGTTTCTGCTGAATTTGCACAGTTTAAAGAATCAACGAGCAACTGCCTCCATCTCATGAACATGACGTCACGTTTCGGGTCAGGAAACGCTAGACGCGTCTGTTTTAACCTTTACGTACAATAGTGCTGACGAAGGTGAATTTGACATTACACAAATGACAAAAAGAAAGAAAAATAAGAAAAAATATGAATAAAAATCTTGTCCTGTGCCATGTTTTATTTGAATGTTGTTTAATGCTAAAAAGGGATTGTGAAGTAGGAATGTGCTCTGATTGTTTTACTATGAAAAAAATGATGACGAGAAATATTTCATCAGTTTTTTTTTTTTTTTTTTTTTTTTTTTAAGCAAAAGCTTTAATTACTGATTCCTCAGATGCTACTCTTGAGTTTAGACACCGAATCAATTTTGCTCAGATCATTTCAGCAGGTTCATTCTCTGAAGAAATCACCGTGTTTAGTGAGACGGAGCGGAAATAAATGAGTGAAAAGGAGGCCGAGTGAATTGTTTCAGATGCATGAGTCAGTGTTTCTGCGGCGTGTCGATACGCTCGTTCATCAGGCCTTCAGCCTCCGTGATCAGAAAAGAGAACTGGGCTTTTGTTTTTAATGAGATGGGCCTGATTGATTCCGTCTGATCAATCGCTCTGCTTTCACTGAACACTTGAAGAGGAGACGGCACGTTTGTCAATCTGTTTGTTTCCTCTTGAACCTGAGATTCGTCGTTGATGAGTGAATGTTGTAGATAAATTGCATAAATTGCGGCATGAGCAGTACGAAAAGAACAACAGTATCAGTGATGAAAAATCATTCTGGTTTCTTTTTTCTTTTTTTTATCAATCTTCCATGTCCTCAGTGAGTCTCTTCTGAAGTTTTTGGCCAGTTTCTCATATCAGATTTAACTTAAAGAGCTCATGAGATCAACATGCTTTTTAGATTTGAGTTCATCATACACTGCTCTACTACTATGTCCAAATTAAACTCAAGCTGGTTTGCTTTTTGCAATTAAATACAAGTAAAATGGCTGAATAAAAGCTATTAGCTGTTTGAGAGCACTATCCAAAACTCTCTTTTTAATTGGAAGTATGTCAGCAAAGGAAAACTGAACTAATCAGGCCGTTTCGTGGGGTCTCTAATGCTGATTTTACCAAAATATCAAACTAAAGGCCTGTTCATACCATGAATGATGACTACTGTATATTAGAATCCTCACCAAAGGACAATAATATTGCATATTCTAAATGTGCACTTCTGATATGTGTCCCCTGTGAGCACAAAAGCAGTCATAAGTAGCAAAAGGTATGTTTATAGCAATAGCCAAAAAAAAATCATTGTATGGGTCACAATTATTGATTTTTCTTTTATGCCAAAAATCATTAGGATATTAAGTAAAGATCATGTTCCCATGAAGATATTTTGCAAATATATTTAAAACTTAATTTTTGATTAGTAATATGCATTGCTAAGAATTTAATTTGAACAACTTTAAAGGTGATTTTTCTCAATATTTTGATGATTTTTTTTTGCACCATCAGATTCCAGATTTTCAAATAGTTTTATCTCTGCCAAATATTATACTATCATTACAAACCATACATCAATGGAAAGCTTATTTATTCAGTAAATCTCAATTTTGAAAAAATTACACTTAAGACTGGTTTTGTTGTCCAGGGTCACATGTGTTTTGTGAATGCAGTGCACACTTTAAAAAGGAAGATTTTGTTTAACTGTCATTGTTTTTTTTTGTTCATCAGCTAGAAAAATAAGTTGATCTGAAAGTGATTATAGTGATGCATTTCCTTTTAATGTAGACTGCTAAACATTTTGGTTAAAGCCATCCTTCTTGGTGTGAACAAGCCTCAAAACCAGTTTGATGGTTGTATTGTAAGTAAAGTAACCAGCTCTGCTCTGATAGTGATGTCAGGGCAGATCATCATCTGGCGTCATTCGTTTTTTACCCAAACACGAAAAGAAGAAAAAAACAGACTTTACATTAAGTCTGACGTTGAAACAGTGTTAGTTTGGCTTTTTCTCCTGCTCAGCTGGTTTGTTTTGACAGATATTTCAATCTGATCTACATGATCTTCATGCAATAACCCTGTGCTGTCAGTGAGTTGGTGCATGTCTACACTTTGCACAGTCAGTCCTGTATTAGCGGATATAAACTGATGGAGGTCGTGTGGTGTTTTTTGATCAGTTGTAACTGCAGCGGATCAGCCGTTGACTTTCTGATCAGTCTGGTTTGACGTTGCATGCTTTAAAATGAGATCCAAACATCTCAGGATCTTCCTTCCACTCTTGAGTTTGTCTCATGACCAGAGAGCCGCTGTGGTCAGTTTGCTGGACTCACCGGTGATGTTCTGGACGTTTGGGTTGCAGTTCTTCCCAGGGACTTTCAATGTTTACACCCAACCTTCAAATCACATGTACGAAAAAAAAAAAAAAAAAGATTTCACATTGTGTTTTAAATTATTATATTTTGATCCTGTTGTTGTTTCTTAGATTGAAATATGTCTAAATTGGTGCTGCTGTAGTTTTCTCTGCTCTTCTTTCATATGTTCCTGTAATGTTTTCATGAATCTGCTCTGAAACTCAAGATCACAATGAAGGTCCAAGATGATAATGCAGTAATACTGCGGCACAGATACAGAAGCTCTCATGTCTAACCTCATCGCTTTTTTGCTTTGTTTCTTCCCAGTAATTTCTGAAAATGAATAATGAAGTATCTGTCCTTCAGACCAGAAAAAAGATGAAGCAAGACATTTTGTGTTGTTGGTGAAACTGAAATAACGAAAGACATTTGAACAATTATGATTCAGGACTTAGACTGTCACTGGTGTCTATTCATGTGTAAATATGTTTTGTTGTTGTTGTTGTTTTTTTGTTGTCAGATTTACTACTTGTAAATAAGCATCAAGGAGAAATTAAACATGTTTTTGCAAAAACCTCTGGTGATTTTCATTTTGTTTTAAAATATCTAAAATTACAGCAGAAATCCTGCACAACCTGGAACATAGACTCTCAGTGGTGTCACTGACTAAAATATGAACTTTTTAAGTACATTCTGGTAGTTTGGTCATTTTACACCAATTTTTTTTTTTTTTTTTTTTTTTTTTTTTTTTTTTTTTTTTGTATGATATAACTTGGTTACTTTTGTGATTAGAAATGGTTAAATTACCTTAAGAAATAGTCACACGTTAACTTATATCGATCAAAAAATATGAAAATACAAAGCATTTATTATGGTATCTATATAGTGTACAAATAAGCCACAAAGCACCCAGCAATGAAGGGAATACACTGCAAAACATCAAGTATATAAAATCGACACACACACACACACACACACTTACGATCGGGTGTGACCAATAATGCTAAAACAAACACTTCAAATCAACATTTCAAAAAAAATATTAATAATACAAATCTTCAACAAAAATAGCCTTTGTTACTGTCTAAATATTCAAAGGCAAAACCTACAGTAATAAAGATTTTTGGTGAAATACTATTTTAGTTGTACTTCAAAATTTTGTTTAATGTAATGTTACTTCATTTCTTTGTAATCATTTGTGAAATTTAACAGCAATTTCCCTTTTATAAAATGTTTTCCCTAATATTTTTATTTTAAGCACTGATGAAATTCCTTCAAAATACTAAATATCTCTATTATATATGTCTATTAACTGCCTTAGCGGACAATCAGGGCTAAAATCGTGCAGCGTTTGGCAGCAAAACCTGCTAAATATCTCCAAATTTTGATCGTCAATCAAGTGAACAAGCCTCGATTGGCGCCCAATTTTTAATTGGAATATAGCCCACAAGTCTGCTTTGACACTGTCATTTTCGAGTTCCTCAGCTCCAGTTAACATTATAAAAAGTGTCTGGATGTTCTTCAGTTTAATATGTGCTGGTGGTTAAAATCATAAAGGTTTGGAACAACATGATGGTGAGTAAATGCAATTTATTTTTAGATCAGCTATTCTTTAAAGGCTGCAAAGTTCTTAATATTGTGCCAGAAAGTTTTGAAATAAACGCAAAGCTTCCTAATTAGCCGTATTATTTTTCCAGTGTTTTTAAATGTATTAAAATTCAGCTAGCTTTTAGATGTGATTATTTCTGGCCTTGTGTGGGTGTATGTGTGAAAAGCACATTAGAACTGAGTTCTGTTAATTACAGAATTGCAGGTTTTCTGCCCGTCCCTCCGTCACCTCCAGCTCCAGCGGGACGCAGGACACATCTCTGCTGCTCAGGTGAGGTCTGAGGAGATCTCACAGGTGAGTGTGTGTCTGATGGAAACAGACCCAGGAGCTCCAGTCATGTGCCAGGCAGCTCTGTGGGGTTCAGTAGTAGCACCTGTTCTCCCTCACCTTGAGCCTGACGAGAGTGATTCAGTCCTGGAGACTTCCCTCAGAGTCACTGTTCACTTTAGGGCCAGTGGAGTTTGGCCTCAGTTACATCAATGTGCCCTTTTTTCCCCACATACTTAATTCAAATGGCAATATTTGATTGAAGTTTGTTTCGCATCCTAGCGGACTTCTAAACTGAGCTGCATGTGAGGTTCAGGTGGTGAAGCCGCTCCGAACTGGGCTCACAGAGGTATAAATGTGGCATCACTCTGATTTACATGCTCCACGCAGCCTGATCCCGCCTGGACAAAGAGAGCGCCACAGTCGGGCCGTATGTTCTTTTATTTTTCCGGTGTGTTAATCACGACCTCACGTCTCTGGCTTAAGAAGCAGCTTATGGTGATGCAGGCAGAGACCCTCACGCTCACCGCCTCTGTTCAGAATAGAATACTATCATATTACTCACTGTTTAATAATACACTGTGTATACTGCTTACTAGTTTTACTGCTAAATATTGCTTGTGAAGTAATGCAACTTGGAAATAATAATGGTAGTTAATCTTTAATTCAGTTTTGCACAAATATTTTGGTATAGTGGAATAAAGAGATGCTAAGGTCAACCTACTTACAATTGAGTACATTATATTTGTACTGAATTCTCTATCTCACAATCCAGTAAGTATTTCATGCATGCATGCAAAAATGTCAATCAAGATCAATACTGTGCAGAATTATTTTCAAAAAATATTAACTAAAGTTTCAACAAATACCACAGTATTTTGGTTTGGTTATTTTAAGAGCATAATAAATTGATGTTTTACAAAATTGTGATCCAACATAAGCATGAGTGTGGCTTCTTTCCTCATGCTTCTCTTATATTAGCCATAATCTGAACTTTTTTTTTTAACTATTATTATTAAACACTGAAGCTATGAAAAATAAATTAAAAGGAATACAGTAACTTAACTGCAGCTACCGAAAGCAGTGCTGAAACTCAACTGAAATGTGATGTACATTTGAAAATGGCCTTCAGATAACAAATCTGAAAATGTAAAACTAACATAACCTTGATTAAAACTATGGTTACCATTGTAAGTTTTGTCCAACACCAACTTATAGTGCACCCAAACAGCTGAACAAAACGCTGAGTGCATTTTGCTACTCTCTTGGATTCACTGAAGACTGATTCAGAGAAGAGCTGGTGGCCAAACTCAGCTGTATCATGAATAATTCTGCTCATCCTCTCCGCAGCACTTTGTCTTAGAGCTGCTTTAGCCACCGGCATCTTCCAGCAAAATGTTTTAAGTCGTGCTGCCTGCTGGAATGTCTTCTCTTCCTTCTACCACTGAGTTTGCCTGCGTGTGACGGCTGGCTGATACCCGAGCCAAGAGGAATGACATTGCACAAGGACACATCTTCTTATTCATGCGCCCTGTAGCATTATCATGCATATTACACACTCTTTCTGTCTAACTGCACTGTGTGCACGTGTACTACAGCACCTCATGCTTGGTTTGGTGGTGGTAATTTCTCTGGTATCAAATGCATCTCTCTGTCTGTTTATCTAAATAGTAATTGCATCAATAATCTGTTGGCGTTAAAATGCAGAAGCGTAAGTTTGTGTTCAGTTACACTGAATTGAATAAGTGTTCATCCATGACACAATTACATTTATATTCAAAACGTTTAAGAGATATATTATTCAATGCAAAGCTCAAACAAGAATATTTCATAAAATGTCAGTATAAGTCTGTGATGTAAAGATTCTCTGAGAGGAAAGGAATGACATTGGTTCATATGAAGGCAGCATGCCTTGCATTTTTCCACATATTTCTGCTCTTGTTTTTTCTCTGCCTTTTCCTTTCTCTCGCTTCGACAGCTATCTTACGATGTCGTTTCCTTTTCCTCCAATCAGGTCAAGCCCCAGAGGAGCAGCGTGTCTTTCTGTTGGTAGCAGTCAAGCCTCTCATCCGCACTGATGGAAGGAGGGGGTAGGATGGATTTACAGGAACCAGAGTCGTCAGCACAAGTAGAACAGGCATGCACCTGTGAAACTGGATGAGATTGGGCAAATTCTGATGATTTAGTTTTAGATTTAAAAAATTTAAATGCAGTAAATTGAAGTGCACCATCATGGGTCAAATTAAACGTTACAAAAATTTTTCACATCATTCAAACACTTGTCATTTACATAGTTCTACACATGCTTTTTGATTATTTGACTGAATGTGCGTTCTAACACAGCTTACCGTGATTAAATCTATTCTGCAGATTTTCCACCAAAACAGTGCAGAAAATGCAAGTAACAAATGTAACATTACAGTAAGTGATTTCAGACATTTTGCTAACTTCAAAGACATATTCTTTCTCCAAAACTCTGGCATCAAAGGCATTGAGTGTTTCTGATTGGCTAAAAAAAGGAAGCACTCTTGTGCTATTTACGGAGTTTAACGCATTCACGGAGACCTGTATGATTACTCAGTTAAAAAAAACGGGAAAAAACAAACAAAACAAAACAAAACCAAAAAAAAGATTCTAATACAAAGGCATCTTGATGGCATTTTAATCTTTAGCAGTGCTGTCATTGTAAGCGATGAAGAGATGACACATGAATCCTGGCTAATCTTTATTCAATGATGAGCACAAGTCTTGAGCAATATCTGAAACTGTCCATTAGCACACGCATCTTGTTCTCTCTTGTGTTTTCTCAGCCTCCAGCGTCTGGAGGTGTGCTGCTGTCCAGGGTGCTGAAGGTCTTTCCAAAAACCAAACCCACTCTAACTCTAGGCATCAAACTGATCTCTGCGGACTCTGGAGACGCGTATTCATTTCTCAGAAGTGTTTTGAATTTTTGTAATTTTATGCCTAGAATATTTTAAGAGGGTTTTACTGGTATTCAGGGTGGTTTTGGAGTACAACACATCATCCTGGAGTGACTGTTTAGTTCTCTCGCATCATTTGATGACTGTTTGATGCCGTTCGTGATTAGTTCTTGCTCAAAAGCACTAATTTCATCAAATTGGTACCTTGTAAATTATCTTTATTTCCAGGTGGTCTGGAGCACTTTGACTCCAGGAAGTTGCATGAGGCTAGCCAGTCGGATATACATTTTGCATCAGAGAAGTGAACAGGCTATTGGTGGTCCCTGGGCCGAAGGGTCTAGATGGGTCTCAGGTGCTGGATGGCATAATCAAACAATATTCTCATGGTCCCAGGCAGACCTTGCAGGCAAACCACCAACTCCAGTCAAACACAGCGAGTGGCAGCAAACAGTTTAGCTGTGTATTTCTATTGCAGAATGTTTTCCCCACTTCAGCCAAGTGCGAATATCTAATGATGAGAATCTGTGTCGAATGAATCTGCAACATTCTCACCACATCTGTATTCTGCAGGGTCGAATAGTCTGTTAAATTAAAATGTAATCTGGATTAAATTAGCAGTATGTCTGAGTTTACGGTTTTTCCCGAGTCATTTCACTTTAGTAGTTGCAGAGGTGGTTGCCATTATTTAGTGAACAAGCATCTTTAAAGAGAGCTCACCTATTAATTAAAATTGTCATTTGCTTCTATGAACACGTTGCCAAATGTTTGGTATCAGTAATGACATGCGAGAACCAATGACATTTGATGAACCAGTGATATCAGAAACCTGTTATACTGCATCTCATTAGTGTATTTTTTCTTTAAAATCAAACCTGGTGGGATGTGTTGTGATGTCACTGCAAATGAGCATGATTATTATAATTCTGGCACAAAGCTGTCATGTAGCTTTGGAAGGCAAAAGAAAATGGCATATTAGTTGTATGGGCTGATTTTTGTGGTACTTTTATGGTGCTTTTCTGGTCGATAGCCCCAGTCGCCATTATGGAAACAAGCTCTCTGGATATTCTTCATAAAATTTCCTCCATAAAATCCTCGTATTGCCCTCTCCTGAGCTGCAAAACCTCTCAAAGCTGGACTTGCCAGAATCCAGTTCTGGGGAGCAGACAGATTTTCTACACCAGTATCAATTGGCCATTCCCATTGGATGGGTTACACTTGTACCTGCTGCCAGAGCTCGGCGAGTGATTCCCTGGATGAAGGTGGCATGGAGCGAGCCAGAGAAGAGCAGCAGGCCTGATTGTGTTCTCCTGATCACCTGTGTTCACCTGACCCTGTTTTGGCCAGTTTCCTTCCATTCTGCTGAACCTCATCTAGCTTGTCAAGCATTAAATCTTCAACTCTTCAACTCAAGAGAACTGTTCCAAAACCTACCGGCTGTCTACGTAAGAAGCATTTTTAAGATGCACTTCTTATGTTTCAAAAGATAAAAAGCTTGAAGATGGGTGGAAAATGCAATTTGGGAAACTTTTATTTTTGCAAGGGATAAAACGGATTCTGTTTGTTCAGTGGTGTATTACTGAAAATAGTACAATTGCCAAATGCATTGAAATCAATTGTGAGTTGAGTCTCCTGTGGAGTGCTATTTTGTATGATGCACTATTTTGTATAAGTTGCTGTTTGTGGATTGCCAAATCAGTGACTCAAGAGGTTCTATGACAGTCACGATGCTGCATTAAAAGGTAGCTTCCTGTGTAGGGAGTAAAGGCAGGTCACCAGGATTTGGAACAGAGCCATTGTTGAGCCGTTTCAAATGACCTGCAGATAAGCTCACTACACACTTGGCAACAATACAGATGAGAAACAAGCTCTGTGTGTTTAATTAATTATGAGAAGGCAGACAGGCCAAGAATCACATATCTGACCAGATCTGCTTTAATATCTCATGTACCTTGTTCTAGATTATCATAAGAATCCATTCTTTCAATGCAACTTTTTACCTTCTCTTTCCAGTGTGAAGAATGAACTTTTGAATTAATTTTTAACTCAGTCTGATTGACCTTCCAAAAGATATTGTAATTTTACACAACAGCAAATTAAAACTGTTTTTTTTTTTTTTTTTTTATAATAACCAGCCACCACTCAGTTAATTATGATTTTAATGTTTCACTGATTATTTTTCTAAAAATAGGAACTGAAGTATCCAGTATATGTGTGCAGTACTGAGTATGTCGACTGCTCACACAATCCCTGTGTCTCTTGTTTTCCTCAGGCCATGTGTCTTATTAATGATGGAGGCGGAAAGAAGCCACACTTTTCATTAACCTTCAGGATTCATAATTCACAATCCCATGTTCTTCCTGCTTTCGTTTAATGTTCTTCTCTGCCAGCCGTCACAGATACTGATGACTTCCTGTAACTGTTGCTTATTAAAGGAGCCAATCAGTGTTTACATGACGTCGTTCAGTGTTCACATGGCATTTACAGCTCAAAGTTTTGTGGTCCTATCATGTGCCAAGATGGACTTCTGCAGTCCCTGCGGCAGCTGAGCAACTCACATTGAGATGAATGGGACTGATAATAGATTCTTTCTCCAGGTATTATAGATGACACGAGGGTGAGTACATAATGATGGTATATGCATTTGTGCATTTTTAAGTCAAAGACAGTACAATGTAGAAAAGACGAAGACACAAGACTATGTACGTTTTGAGGTAATGAGCTGCGTAATAATGCCACAAAGCATAATCAGTAACAGTAAGACTGAACTTAACACTGTCTGTATTTTATTGTGTTGTTTAATTTATTTTTGTAAGTGCATAAGTTGCTTGAGAGTGTAGGAAGGCTGATCTGATGTGGTTCATAATGCGCTATAGTTCGTCGCTATTTTTCCTGTGCCTTCATACTTAATTTTCTGATTTGTTTTGAGGATTGTGGGTAATGTAGCTTGTCTTTGGCCTCTGTTGAAGGGTTCATACATTATCCCTATAAATCCGTTTCTCTGTGGAGAAGATGAATAGGATGTCTTCTTCCAGAACACTGCTGTTGCTCTCTGACACACAGTACACTAGGAAATATATACTGCAGAGAAACTCAGAAAGTTTGTCACAGACACTGGTAATAGATGAGGAGGATCTCGTACTCTGTATGAACCTGAAAACTTTATTCAACACTCGGATCCTTCTTCATTTTAAGTCTTTCATTGTGTATCATTAATCACTGTTGACTCATGAAGCTTTTCAAAGCAGCATCATGTAGAGGTTCCAGTTCATTCTGTAGTTTCTGAAGGTGACTCTAAAGAGCACTGCACTTGAGGAAGAGATGGACAGCATGTTATTGCACAGAAAACTAATCTTGTTAGAAACTTGGCAGTGTCTGCAAAAAAGGTACTGGAATTGGGAATTTAAGCTTTAAATCATTAATACGGCCACACCAAGTCATTTTTCTTTTCAACAAATGGTTTGTGAAAGGAGGTGCTTAATCTTGCACTTTTGTTCATCCAACTTGGGAGGTGAAAACCAATTTTATTTTCTGTATATTTTACGAGGTTGATGATTTTTGCAGCACTGTTACCAAATGTGTGCGTGTATGAACAGTTTAAAATGTTTGAATGTGTGATTTTATTATTTTCTAGCAATAACCATAACTGATTGAATAGCAAAGTTTACAGTTAGACTGATTGTGAGGCAAGCTTAAGAACAAACACTGGTTTTTCAATTAATTGCATTTGAGTTGAACCGATTATGTCTACATTGTGATGCTTTTGAGACGTTATGATTTTACTCATAAAGGATACATTGAATAGGCAACTCCAGACTAAAGCCCAGTTCACACCAAGAGTGACAGCATTTACTATTTTTGTGTGGACTCTGCTATTATTCTTTAATATTGAGATCGATTTTTTAGAACTATACCTTTATCGTTATCTTTATAGTTATCCTCCTTGGTGTGAACGGGCCTTAAATTGCTTTTTTCATGCCCCTCATGCTGAAGTTTTGTTAGATTTTTTATTTTTATTTTTTATTTCTTATTATTATTTTTTTATCTGGATATATAGTTTAATTTTTTAATTGATTTATCCTATTTTTCACTTGCTTTTCATCATAAATATAGCTTTGGTAGCTGGCATGGTGCCAAATGTAGGCTGGGAGGGGTGTTTTTTGTATTCTGCTCGGTACTTTTTATACTGTTATTGTTTTTTATTAAATAATAGTTCATTTAACATTTAATGTTTCTTGCTCCAAGGAACACAAGATTTGTGCTTTTATTGCCTTAATCGGACACCATTTGTACCCCATTCATGTAAAGTGTCACTGTGTTTTCCTTTATCCATCCTGAATTTTTCATTCACCGTGTATTGTGCATTTGCTCGTTCTATCTTGCTGCAGAATAGCACACTTCAGTAGCCCTTCAGAAAGCTGTCAGACTCCACCCTGGTGCTGCGTCCTTCTGATTTAAAGCGAGAGGGAGACGCAGAGGACAATGCAGGAGAAACGGCATGGAAAGTCTCGGTCTCCATGGTAACGTGTTTCTGCTGTATATACAATGTTTTAAACGAACGCAGCAAGAAAGCCAATAAAAACTGTTTATTCTGTATTATGGTCATGATGTGTAGTAAATAAGAGAAAACATCCACTTAAATATCACTGCATGCATTTGAATTTGAATCACAGTCTAGTTTTGTGTCCTTCATCTCTTTGTGAACATCAGAGCTCTGTTTGTCAAAAGTCCATGTGGACATGGATATTAATGTTGTTGTGTGTGTGTTGAAATGTTTTGGTCGCAGGTGTTCGGAGGAGCAGTAGCAGGTGTGGATTGGACCTGTTTTTCTCCTGTTCTCATCTCTGTCTCGATCCTCCTCCATCTTTCATGCTGTTGAACTGGATGGATGTTGGTTCATTGTGAGCGTCCCTCTGATTCTCTCGCTGTGTTCCTCCCGCTGTCACATCGAACAGGCCCAGCAGGTCCGTCGCGCCCCATTTCTCTGGGTTTGCTCCACAGATGTTTCTGGGTCAATAACCTTACCATGTTTAACATGACTGTACACTCGCTTTCATCACGTGTTGCCATAGAAACACACCCTCTTGTCTGTGTTGATTCATCGTGCATCACATTCTTGTCTTTCTGTCTATTTATCTTAATGTAGTATTCATTTCGGAACAAGGTAAAATAATGACTACACTGAAAAACATCTGCTTCTCAATGATTTTGATTTTGTCTCAATGACTTGTCTTGCATCAAGCTTTAAAGTTCAATCCTTTAAAAACAACATTACCAAACAAATTAAAACATTATTTTATTTTTTATATTGTCTGTAGCTGAGAGTAGCGGAGAATGATTTTTATGTACTCCTGATAACACACTTTAGTCTTTCTCTGCATCCCTCTAATCTCACACACACAGAGAGCATCTAATGTGCTTCATCTGTTTTAAACAAGAACATTTTTGATTGGATTTTGCATCTTTTAGAAACTCAGTGCAAATTACATACATTTTGCAACCAATTTTCTTTCTTGAAACTCTTTTTTCTCCCCAGAGGCTCTATTGTGTGTTTGCTAGACCTCGAAGATACAGTAATTACAGGTTATATCATAAGAAGGAATATTCCACAAATGTTCTTTTAGGCCTTTCAGAATGAGCTTTATTCAGCTTCAGAGTTAGTTTCAGTGCATACAATGGAAAATAAACTGTGACTGACTCGGCAAAGCTCTAAAGAGGACCAAAAGAGAGCGCTGTGTCAAAGTTTATTTATTCAGGCACTCTATTCCAGATCATATAACATCATACCATAAAATAAGCACATCATAATGTTACGAGACACAAGAACCAATAGTGTTCAGCACAGTTTATCTGTCCATTCATCACACGAAACCATTGTATACAGTAGCGTCAGAAGACAAGTTGCAATATAGTGCTGGAATAAGTTATATGGACTCTTTCATCACAATTGTATTGTGCTTTTTTTGACAGCATCTGTCCACGTTCACTTTCAGTTCATGGAAAAAGCAGCATGAACCTTCTATTAAACGTCTCCTTTTGCGTTCCACGCAAGAAAGAAAGTCCTGCGGGTTTGGACCGACATGAAGGTCCGTAAGTAATGACAGTTTTCTTTTTTTGGGTGAACTAACCTTTTATAAGCGATGGAAAAACTATTTTCATACCTGGAGAATAACTCATGCCACAGTCGATAATAGAGCTTAAATAATAGATCACAGCCAAATATATATAATGTATGATGAGCGCTAATGACTGAGCTTCATGAGGCACTTTGTCATGACATACACTGCTATATGATCATTAAATTTGCTACTTTTTTTCTCAAGAGAAGCATTTATAATGCTTCTGCATACTGGTTTCTGTTCATTACCAACAGTCAAATATTTTGGACATATTCCATCTCTTTGTGAGAACTTGAAGTAGTTTATAGTGGTTTTTAAAGATAAAGACAATTGAGCTAACAAACACTGGTGTGTAAATGATCTATTTTATTATACACAGCAGATTTCCCTCGGGCTACAGAAGAGATTTTTACCGAGATTGGAAGAGATGTTAGTAAGTAATGTATAAGTGAAAAACGAGCTCTAAGCTAAAATATCTTCCATAATTAAGTTGAATTATAATGTTTTGAATTCTTACCACACCATTTAATAACTGAAGAGCAACAGGTCAATTAAATATTCAAATTTTCAGAAGAGATTTCAACAGTGAGATAAATCATATACTGCATTTATACTGTAAGGCCTCATGCTTAGATCTGATATTTTGACATTTACATTAATTCAAGGCATAACTGAAAGTAATAACCAGTCGTTTTTTTTGCTATTTTGAAATGATCACAATTAACTGTTCCTGCTTTAGTTCTTCTTCCTGTCAGTTTAATTTTATATATATATATATATATATTATATATATATATATATATATATATATATATATATATATATATATATATATTATATTATTATTATTTATTATTATTATTTGAAGAATTATTTTTTTTTTGAAGAATTGTTTTCAAGCCCTCATTTTGCACAATATTTTCATTTATTTGTTCATTTCTACAATTTTGTGTATATCTCTGTTGGTATCTTTGAATTATAACAGTATTGTAATAGCATTTTATCATCATCTTGCGCTCTAGATATTAATAACTGGTCTCTGCTTCAACTGTAATAATGGTCCATCACCAGTCAGATGATGCATCGGGTTTAGAGACGCTTTTGAAAATGTCCCAAATCGGATGAAAAAAAAAATGTGTTTTTGCTACCAGCATGCAACAAGATACGTGCCAGATATCTGTGAACAAAATCAGAATTGGTTGACAGTATAAATGCTGCCTAAGTTTCTCGAACTAACTCTATAAAAGCGCAATAACATAGCAATATTCCTTCCTTTGGGATTTACAGCTATTTGTATGTGTGCAGCTACTATGGCATTTGATTACACACACTGTTCTCCGTCAGCATTACAGGGCTCTGGTGCTGGAGTCGGTTCATCTGTAGGCAGGAGAGGAGCGTGTCAAAGCATCAGCAGATGGTGAACAGCATCAAAAGAGCCGCTGCTGTCATCAGAGATCAGAGGCCGCGACACTGACCAAACGGCATAAGTGAAGAGCATGAGGAGTCAAACAAAGCTCGTTTTCTGAGACGTGCAGATGGAGGGGTCAGAATCTGGCAAAGACGGCTCGAAAACATGGACCCGACCATCAAATAGAGACTTTGTGCCATGACACCTTATTTCAATTCAGTAAAGAGGATTTTGTTTCTTGGCAGAGTTGTAGAAAACCCTGTGTGCATTTGCTCCCGGAAGTTGCATAAATCCGGCCAATCAGATGAGAGCTTGCCAGATCAAGAAAGTGCTTTTCACTTTTCGTGTGCAGTATGCAGTGAGCAGACTGTGTATTTGAGACAGAGACAATATGACGCTTTATAGATATTATTTACCGTCTGTGGAGGGATTAAGAATAAAAGTGGTGAAAAATGATTATGTGAAAAGCTGATGTGTTGATAAAGTAGGATTAACTTGTGTGTGGTGAACTTCTCTCACATGCTGTCCTCTAACTGGACAGTTGTTTAATCGCCACACAGATCCTGTCAGTTAAATGCTCAAATGTTTTGTTTTAGTGCTTGTGATTCCTCATAAAAATCATAAAAAGTCATAAAAATCATGAACTCTTTAATGCAAACCTGCTATGTTTTCCATTCTGTCAGATCTTGACATACATTCATCTGAACTGTTTCAAAAATGCTCTTTTTGGGGTTGATACTTAAGACAAGCTCGCAAAGTTTTTCTGTTGTTGTGTGTGTATATATAAATAATACAAGTATACATAAATATATATTACTCTCTCACATACACAACTTTCACGTATACACATGCAGACAAGATGTTGAGCAGAGGTTTCTAGTTCTCAAGGTGTTCCACTGTGAGCACGTCTAAAACACATAATGAAAGGAGACAGATTGAGGTCATTTTGACTCTCTCTTTGTTTTGAAGGGTTTGAGGGAAGAAATAGACACACTGAAGCATGAAAAAATCAGTATGACTAACAGAAAGAGAGTGACAAGATTTGTGTGTGTTTGAGAAGGATAGGACTGGGATGTGTTTGTGTGCGTCTTGGCAGTGGATTTATTCTTGTGTTCACTGGGGAGAACATGCAAACACACTTAGATCTGTTATAACACACATTTTATGTTATTATTCATCTTTTTTCCTCCTCATGCCAAAAGAAGGAAAATCAAGCACAACACTTTTCTATTCTGTCACACGTTTTGGAAAAATGTCCACATATTTCTCTCACAGTATCCAATGTTGTTCTATAACGGCACCTTATGTGAGAACTGTGCTAGAGAAAAATCATGTTCTTCATCAGTATTATTATTATTATTATTATTATTTTATGTTTTGCAGTAAAAATGTCTGGTAACACTTAACAATGCTTCATTTGTTAACATTTAGTCAAGTACATTAGTAAACACGAACTAACAATGAAAATACTTCTACAGCATTTTATAATCCTAATGTTAATTTCAACATTTAATTATATATATATATATATATATATATATATATATATATATATATATATATATATATATATATATTGTATCTGTTACTAATACTTATTACACTGTGAACTAACAGTAAACAAACGGTAAACAATTTCATTTGTATTAACTAAGATTATAAGTGCTCTAAAAATGCTTTGTTTATTGTTAGTTCATGTTAGTTAATTTATTAACTAATGTTAACAAATGACACCTTATTGCAAAGAGTTACCAAGTGTCTAAACTTCCTTAAGAGAAGATTTGAAATATATCTTTTATATATCAGTGTTTGTTGTTTGTTGTTTGTTTGTTTTCCTGTTTTAAGCATAATCTATCATTTATCATTATTTGTGCAGATATGATTTATGGATGTATTTCAGGGGGATTAATCAAAGAGGTTCAGATGAGTTTGAGTGCTGTGAACTGAAGGGTTCTCAAGCACATCTACACAGTCTTCAGAAGCCATCTAGATGAAGACATCTCAGTAGACAAGATGTGTTGCACAAATAAATTGAAGCTTTATCTCCATATATTGTCTGAGAATGCAGCATTTCTGTAAGTTTCGGACACAGCAGGTATGTTTCATTTTCTACTTTTTACTTGATCAAGTGCAACCTCCAGCTCTCTCCATTTTTTTCTGCAGTTGTCTCTCTCTCTCTTTCTTTCTCTCTGTTTGTCTGTCACATTCGATCTGCGTTTGCACAGATGGAGGGGTTTGGGGTCCAGACTGCTGCTTTACTCAGTCGGTTAACATCGACTGTTCCTCCCTGACAGCGTGTCAATACTCACCAATTTACAAGCACATTAAATATCGACCCCAGATAAAAGGCAATTTCTGCTTTTCTGCTAGAAATACATTTGAGCAGAGAAAGAAACAGAAAAAGAGGTGAAATTACTTGAGGGAAAAGGGACAACCAGTAAAATTACAACCTTGTTTTTGTGTCTTAGAAAGAACGTTTTTAATTTTTTTGTAAGCTAGCACTAACCATTTTGTTTGACAAACAGATGCAGAACATGGAGGGATAAACATGGTCCTTTCTCATTTGTGTGAGCTTGACTGAGCATCACTGCTGATCCAAAAGATGGCTCCAAAACCAAGTGAGCTGCCTATGTAGGCAACATTTTTACATTTACAGATGCAGACTCTTTAATCCAAAGCAACTGACGATGCATTCAAAGTACACATTTTCTCAGTTCTGGCTTGCTCTGGGAATTAAGCACATAACCTTTTCTAGCACGAAGCTAGCAGTAGGATTTTAAGGCATCACCTTTGCATTGATGGGTGCACTGCGTGATTATGATACCTTCTTGTGGCCAAATTAAGAAAGAATAAAGCATTGCTTTCATTATTAATTCAGTAATAAAAAATATTTACCCGTAATATTTGTGCATTGTATTTGTTGGAATGTATACATCACGGTTATTATGTTTAACCAAAACTGTAAAGAACTTTAATTAAATACAAAAATAAACTAACTAAAATAAAATAAATATATAAAATATAAATAAGTCCTTGTCTTTTTTCAGCTAGTTGCCAAGGCATTTCTCATTTCTATTTAGTTTAACTTGAAAAAAAAAAAAACTGAAATAAGTTGTTAAAAACAATTAAAATTACAAAAACACAAATATTTAACTGTAATTTGGAAAAAGAAATCTTCAAATTAAAACATTCAAAATATTAATACAAATTATAATGGCATCTCAGTTATACTAAAATAACACTGGCATTTATGCCATTTGCTTTACTTCTTCATGACTTTACTTCATTTCATATTTAATTCAGCAAGTGGCATACAGTTATCATCTGTTATCAGTGCTTTTTTTTTTCTCTGTAATTCAAGACATGTTAAAATGTCTTTTAGATAATATGACTTCTGGTTCATTTTTCACACCATACATGGTCGGTCAAGTTGAGTGCATTGCAGTGTGCTCTGGTTGTGTACTGCATATTTTGGCAAGGTAGTAAGTAGGTCATACGGGCATTTCATGTAGAAAATCATCATACTGTTCACTGATACATAATGCATGCTTCAAAAATAAAGAGTCAAGTCAGACCTCCCAATACGCAGCTGACACCTTCACATGTGGCCTTCAGGACGCCTGAGAGGAAATCAGTGCTTTGCGTGGCCTCAATATTGCCTTTAGAAGGAGATGAGAGAATGTCTTCTGTGATGATTTATTGATCTGAATTTATATAATGAATTTTATATCTGTATCAATATGTTTATGATGATTAATTCATTTACAACCATGTTAATTATGCATGCATCGTGGGGGAAGGGTCTTGTCGTTAGAGGCAACGTTTTTGAATGGATTTGCAATGATCAGATGTGTTGGGGGTTGAGGAGTCTCTAAAGCCTATGTGTGTGTGTGTGATGATTAATTTATGGCTCCTGAACCCTTGAGACCTCAGCTAGAGAGAGCAGACGAGTCTCAGTCAAATAAAGAACAGCCCAGAAAGATGAAATTCTCCTCAAGAAAGAACAAACAGCAACAGGACTGTGGTACAACTCTCTGTGTTGGTGGATTTTCGTCATTCAGCAATTCGTTTTCATCATGGAAAGCCATATTTTACAAAAACTTCTACAAAATCTCTAATTTTATGCATTTGTATTTATTTATTGTTCTTTTTCTACAGATTTCCTCAGATCTTTTGCTGGCAAAAAGCTATTAAAAGCTTTTCGATGTACCAAACCATTTACATGGATTCAACATGAAGACTCCAGACCAGATCTGAGGTTGCATTTCAGTAAGGCTTTGGTGTATTTGATACGAAAAGTTTATCTGAAAATGGAAAATCAAATTTGGCACCACCTATTGGTCAAAAGTCATAAGCATTTGTACTGTACATCTGAGGGGATGCTTATTTTGGGATGTCCTATTCAATTTACTTAAGGTTTATGACACTGAAGTGCCTTGCACTGTAATTGCTGCTTGCGGTGATATTATTCTGATTAGTTCTGATTGGCTGTCAGCCAGATCGCTCTCATCCTTCATTCTGTCTCTCTCTTTCTGTCTGTGTGCATCGTGCATCATGCACTGGTGTCATATGGTACATCCTGCAGATGTTTGTAGAAAGAGAGCTTGAGTAAATGGTTTGGTCACTGGTAGACGCCCCTTTGGTTATTGTTCATCTAGTGCCATCAGTCTAATGCACTCTGTAGCTAGTTTCATTCTTCTTGATTCACCAGTTTTCACCATTTACATTTTAGCTATTTAAGACAAAATACTGGGTTAAGAATCCTCTGTTTTTGTTTTTGCAGTGCATGTTAGAATGAAAGCCATATGGCTTTGGAACAACATCCCGAGTAAATGTTCAAGTTCAAGTAGTTTTAGTTTTTTTTTTTTTTTTTTGCAGAGTGGAACATGGGTGGAGTTATGATGATTAATTCATTTAATCATATTTCATTAGTACCTCACTGTGACTGGACGGACCAGGTTTCTGATCACTGATGTGTAAATGTGGACGGTCATGTGTTGGTGTTCATCTGTGTGATGTCAGAAATCTGCAGAAGTTCAGAATGAGTCCTTCATGCACTTTAGTTTCAATAATGGCCTTTTTTAAATAGGAAGCTTTAACTTTAATAGTAAGTTTCATAGTTCACTGAACTCTTTTATCTGAAAATGTGAAGGAAAATGTACTTGTGATATGAGCGCTTTAAAGTTAAATAGCTGTACATTATTACTTAAAATTAAGAAGAGCAATATCCTCAAGTGTAGTTACAGTAGGTGTGCACTGTATGGCTGAGCATCTCTGTGTGTGTGTGTGTGTGTGTGTGTGTGTTAAAGCAGGTTAAAGCCTTCTGAGTGTGTGTGTTTGAAAGAGATAACTTTGACAGCTTAAGGTCATGTGGAAGGGAAGAGCACATCTGCAGATGAAACGCCTTTGATTGCAGTACAAGGCAAAGAATATTCAGAGTCATGTTTATGTGTGCGTGTGTGTGTGTGTGTGTGTGTGTGTGTGTGTGTGTGTGTGTGTGTGTGTGTGTGGTGGTGCGTGTGGAATGAATGAAGTCCAGTACATGTGAATTGCAACATAACGTGTTTGAATGTTTGTCACTTCCTCCTTCAGCATTTAACATGCTGATTTGATGCTCAAGAAACATTTCTTATTATTATCAGTGCTAAAAACAGTTTTTTGTTTTGTTGTTGTTGTTGATGTTGTTTTTTGTGGAAAGTGTTTTTTTAATACATCAATTTATTTATCCATTTTTAATCCATTAATACATGAGCACCAATAATAAATAACTAAGCACCAAATCAGCATATTTGAATAATATTGAATGATGTGTCCACCAGCTGCTGTACCACAGTGCATCTCTTCCTCATGTATTGCACCAAATTTGCTAGTTCTTTTTGCTAGTGCTGTGAGATGTTACTTCTCTCTTCCACCAAGACTCTCTCAAGTTCTCGAACACGTCTGGGGGAAACGTGGTTGTGTGTGGATGCTGCTGCGAGGATGTTCATCTGTCCTTCCAGAAAGGTCTCTTTACTACCACAGGTTATTGTAACTGTGACTTTAATTGCCGACCACCTGTAAACTGTTAGTGTCTTACGGACTGTTCCACAGGTGTCTGTGCAATAATTGTTTATGGTTCATTGAATGAACGTGAAAAATATGGTTTACACCCTTTCCAGTATAGATCAATTAAGCTTATTCGGGTTTTACAAAATTATCTTAAAAATAAAACATCCTGAAAAGGGGATTTTTTTTTCTTAATAGTTTTATAGCTTTTTAGAGTTTATATTATGTTTGTATATCTATTTATTGGACTCCAGCAATACACTTTGTTCAGCTGAACCAGAGCTCAGTGCCACTTCACTTGTAATTAGCATTCGCATCAATTGCAAACCATACTGGAGTTTCTATGGATCATATCCCAGAGCCTGTCCCGGCCAAAAGCACTAGTGTGAAAGTTTATTTCATTATTCTAGAATGAGATTAAGGGTTCAGTCTGTTTATAGATGGTAGAAGTGTGTAGATGGTAATAACTCTTATGATTGAGTTGGAATGAGAACGGTGCAGTGAAATATTCCACAGATACTCAGAATGGATAAAACAATAATGCATTGATGATCCGGAGCTGATGGGACACTCCATGCAGACAATAAACTAGACTTGCACAATACATTCAGCGATTTCTTACACCATTTACCTGACAGTGTTTCAGCTATGAACCTTCTTTATGTTCACACTGTCGATGAGATCTTGGACTCTTGGATGCTGATAATAAATGGTTGAAGCACAAACCCAGTTCATTGAGATGTATGTATGTCATTATTTACATAAGCTTAACCAACAGTTTTATGGATTTACGTTTTTCCCAGTGAATTAGATGGTATGCTAAAAATGACTTTAGACTCCATTGAACATCTTGATCCTACCGACACAGACCAGGCAGGAGATGACCGCTATATGGATTTTGGAATTGATTTATTGATTTAAATTGAAAGACTTGGATCGTGGTGGTGTATTTACATGTTAAATACAGGGACTGGATCCATCATCGGGTCGAGTCCATTTCATTATGTTGTCATTGATTATGTTGCTGCAGCGCAAGCTGAGTACAGGGTATTGTACATGAGGTTTTTCTATTTGAGATCATGTACAAAAAAAATGAGTTCTATGATTTTTTAAAACATTTCAGACTTTTGAAATGAAAACAATGTTAGTTTTGCAAGCTTAATGTTTTCTCTGTCCCTTGAAGTCACAGAAATCAAGTCTGTAAGTGTTGTTCTGGTCCGAACAGCAGCTGAAACTCTTGTCTTTTGAAATGCTCATTGATTTGCACCCTGGTCCGAGTTTCACGGTCCAGTACTCACTGAAGGCCTGAGGATGATGCAGTATGTGGCTGACTGTCAGCTTCAGCTGCATGCGTCAACATGAGGCACTTATTTATTTTATTCATATTTTATTCCTGAATTTATTTCCTGCTCCACAAAGTGACTTGCATTGCATTCGATGTATCGGTTTTTATCAGTTCATGCATTTACTTCGAATCAAACTTTTTGCTGTTTGAGCTACACAGCATCTAATGTAGTCAACAGAATGACAACAAACGTGTTTGAGACGTGATTTAAAGAGGAGAAGACATTAACATTAGTGAGATTGAGACAGGTAGGGCGTGGAAAATGAGAGAAAAATGGTCAGTAATTTTATGTCCTGAGATGAAATGTGATGCATTAGTCGCCAAAAGTCTGTTCACAAACAGAAGCTGTGAGAACATCGCAGTTCATTAATGCAGTGTGGACCGCCGGACACCATCGTATCACGGACAGTTGGTGCTGAGACTCGAGAAGATGGCCAGAGAGAGACAGAATTAAAGTCTAACTCACTGTTTGTGTAGTTTTTTGCATCTTCTGTTTGTAGTGAAATACTGTCTTTACTTTGGTTTGGAGATTTTTAAATTGTTGTTTTGTTTTATTAGTCCTATTTAGAGTCAGTTTTTGCTCAGGTTTCATGTTGTCCCTTTAACTGAGATTCTCATTGTTTTTGTGTTGGATAAACAAAAATATCACCTGATAGTTACAGTTAATATTGTCCCCTCAAGCTTCTGTTTTTTTTTTTTTTTTTTTTTTTTTTTTTTTTTTTTTATAGTGTTGTTAATTACTCTCTCTTCTCTCTGTAGCTCGATTGTTGTTTTAACTACATTTAAATTCTTAGTAGATTGTGGCTTTGTCATTTTTCCACAAGTTTCATCTGTTATCCATTTTATGTAGCGTATCAGCCTGATTTCTTTCCTGCATTCTCTCTATTATCTCTTCAACAATCGCACTCCTTTTCATTTATTATCTGCATCTCTTCATCTCTGTCTAGATGGAAAGGATCTGGATGCATATTGAAGCGTATCCGTATGGAATTAAGTGAAGAAAGCTCGGGTCATGAGCGGGAGAATCTGGAGTTCTCCGATAACACCGTCCTGTTCGTTGGAAATAGAGCTGAAATCTACAAACTACATTTATATCAACTGGAGTTTTGCAACAATGACAGCAGTGTCTTTATGGCTATGAGTACCTTCAAATGTAATTTTAATGAGCTTTAAGAAGGATGTTAAATCATTAAGGAGAGTCTGATCAAGGGACTGCTCAGAACAAAAACACATTAGTAAAAGCATCAGGTATGATCCCTTAACTTAATTAGCTACAATTAGTCAATCACATGTGTAAGTCTTGATTATTTCAATAGATTGTTTCACGCAATCAAGACCATGACCCTTCCTCAATGCTTAATTCATTTACATACAGTTCATAACTTCACTAATCACATTAATATGGTGTATATTTCCCTGTTAACAACTAGATATTTAATGAGATTTTGTTTTGTTGCATAATTGTTCTAAATTATTATTTTTAAATTACATTAAAACAGAGATGCCCATTTTATTTTTTATTTTTTTCCCTCCGTGAAACGAAAGGTTATTATATCCAGTAATATATAATAATAATAATAATAATAATAATAATAAATATTCACATATAATTTCTAATAATTTCATTCACGTATTTTCTAAATTTCAAACAAAAAATAAATCAAATAAATAATAAACAAAAAGATAAATTAGAAATTAAGATATTCTTCTATGGCATGTTTTGTTACTTATTTTTTTTTCCCCATCTTGTGACATGGCACAGTGGGTCAAATTAAAGGTCATCATAGGCAACTATGAATTTTTATAAGTCTATAAAGGGTTTTACATTTCATTACCTTACACAAGTAAATGCCAATAATTATGCAGCAAGTGAAGGACCAAGATGCTTCAGGAAAGAGAGAAGGGCAAGCACAAAATAGAGGCACATGATGACTTGATTTGTAAGTCTAGTTCCATGGTTTTAAAAATGTGATTATTTTATTATGATTATTTTTTTGGTTCACTGGTTCGTGTGTGTGTTCATTCCTCTCAGTCATGTCCAGGTCTGCTCCCCAGTGTGCTTTTGCCAGTCTGTGCAAGCTGCCCACTGTGCCGCCCCCAGAAGTGGGCATTAGTCCTCTAATTAAACTTCTTTATGGTTTGGGTGGCACAGAGCGCAGGCACATGTCATGCCAAGCCTTGTTTATACATGCCAGCCTCTGCTGTGCCCTGCCAGACTTTGCCTTCTGACAGTCTGCCAGCCTCTAGATCTGAAGCCAGATCTGCACCAGACTGTGCCAGGGATGAAGGTCTTTGCCAAGCAGTGTCACAGCGTGCCAGCCATTACCATTCAACGCCAGTCTCACCGTGCCTAGAGTGAGTTCTTATAAAGCTGCTGCTAATTAGCAGGAACCTTCATGAGTGTGTTCAGAAACACAAGACCAATAGAAAAACCATTAGTTTTATTCTTACTTGTCTGATACATACAGTACCAGTATAGTTTGGAATCATTTTTTATGTTTTTGAAAGAAGTCTCATATTTTCAGCAAGACTGCATTTATTTTTTCATACATATGGTAAAAACAGTAATATTGTGGACTTATTATTACAGTTTAAAATAACTGTTAGTTTTTTTTTTTAGTTAGTTTTTTATAGTAAGTCAATACATAAAGTAGTAGAATGTAATTTATTTCTGTGATGTGCAGCTGAATTTTCAGCATCATTACTATGTATATATATATATATATATATATATAATGTTAATATTATATATATATATATATATATATATATATATATATATATATATATATATATATATATATATATACATATGAACAAATATGTTGTACTATTTATAATGGTTTATTTATAAAGTAAAATCAACATAGAATTAATTTTAACCTAAATAAATTGTTTAAAAAAGCGCGCTGCTTCATATTTTTGTGGAAACAGTGATACATTACCAGTCATGTATTTGGAGTCAGTAAGATGGTAAATATGGATAAGCCTTTTATGCTCTTTTTAAATGACTCAAATTTGCTGCAAGAAAACTAGTTTGAAGTAATGCTTCAGTTATTGTTACTACTGTAAATACTTTTTTTTAGTACATTTACATTTAGTTATTTAGCAGACGCTTTTATCCAAAGCCAATTAAAAATGATGACAATGGAAGCAATCAAAATCAACAAAAGAGCAATGATATATAAGTGCTATAACAAGTCTCAGTTAGTTTAACGCAGTACACATAGCGAGGGCTTTTTAAATAATATAATAAATAAAAAGAAAACAGGTAGAATAGAAAAAGATTAGAAAGCTAGTTCATTTTTTTTTTTTTTTTTTTTTAAGAAAATAATTTTTAAATGAATAGAGTGCAAGTCTAAAAGGGGACAAGTGATTTTATTTTTATTTATTTTAAAGAATAGAATTAGAATAGAGAGTGCTAGAGTTAGAGGGTCAAATAAAGATGAGATATGTTTTTTTAGTCGATTCTTGGACTCAGCTGCTCGGATTGAGTTGGGCAGGTCATTCCACCAGGATGGAACATTTAATTTAAAAGTCTGTAAAAGTGACTTTGTGCTTCTTTGGGATGGCACAATCAAGCGACGTTTACTTGCAGAACGCAAGCTTCTAGAGGGCACATAAGTCTGAAGTAATGAATTTAGGTAAAGGGGTGCAGAGCCAGTGGTGGTTTTGTAGGCAAACATCAATGCCTTACTTGTGCCAAGCTTTACTGTACTAACCATAACTTCAGTAACTATAGTATTTTTAGTAATTATGCTCACGTTTATAAGAGTTAACATGCTCCAAAAATTTATTGCGATTTATCAAAATATTGCATATAGGCCATGGTTCGATAAAATGTGTAGTTTCAATGCAATTCAGGTCATTTTGGATAAAATCATTTGTGAAATGTGAAACAATGCATTATTGATGAGACGTGAAAAGCCAGATCACATAATTTCATAATTTTATACATGTTTAGCTTGTATTGCTCTTCTGTAGGTTATATGAATTGAGATCCCGCTGGCTAAGGCCTTGAGATGGTAATGCAGTTCAGGGTTAATCAGGTAATGGTGACCTGAAGACATCCAGGTTAATTTGCAGAATCCTGTCACGAGTGCAATCTTAACCAACACCTACACAGGACGGTTCCTACATTCAGATAGCTGTTAGAACTTGGAACATTTCACTAACATGAATTAACTCAGCAGACATGAAGCATAAGACCGAGCAGAGAGCTGATGCTAAATACAAAACCCGTTAATACATTTGGCCAACTCATCTGCAAGCTGTCTTTTCCCCACTGGACCCGCAAGCTGTTCCCACAGCAGCCAGATGAGAGAGAGAGACACCCCAAAGGCTTGTGGGTAGTCCACCTGTTTTCAATGCAAGACGAACAAGGGCCAGAGCTTAAAGAAGCTTCATTGAGGTATATGAATTAAGATATATATTGGATAGTTAGGTGTGTTACAGTCAAATATTGTGACAGTTTGGAAACACTTATGCTGTCACTAGTACAGTGTGTTTGTGTGCATGTTAGTACACTCATACACTCCTGTCTTCCTCTTGTGTGAGTCTAAATATCGATGCCAGAAAGATGCAAAATCGGCTGTAATTTACATGGCTAATGTGCATTAATATACATTTCCATCCATGCCATGTTTTCTGGAGCAGGTGTTTAAACAAGCTGATGAATAATGAGCTCTTTGCTGGTTTCTGTCCAGATTTAATATAACTGTACTGATATACAGCTCTTTCAACTCTACATTAATGTCTTCATTTTTTATCCATACCATCATTTATTTGCCTGTTTAAAAAAACATTTTTAAGTGTGTCTTGAATTGTCAGTGCATTAATGATAATTTTTATTTAGTGATTTGAGCATCTATAATCAAGGTGAATATCAAGCTCATTAGTGTGTCTTTTCTCTGTTTATCTGTGTCTCAGTGCTGTTTTGTCTGTCTGTCTCTTTTTGGACTCTCCTATCGTCTGTGTACGGGACTTTAGAAAGAGTTTTCATTTTAAATTACTGAATGATAGAACCTGGGTCTGAGGACCCACCACACTGAGGCTGTGTGTGTATACAGGTCCCCATGATTAATAAACATGGCTAAATAATGTTTTGATTACTATGAAAAACACAGTTTTAGGCACATATAATATTAGCTCAATAATGATTAGTAGCTCCCCTAAGCAGAATTGTATTGCTGTGCCCCTTTCTTCAAATATTATGGAAAAGTAAACACCAAACACACACACACACACACACACACACACACACACACCACACAAAAAAAAAAAACTACATAGAGGGGTCAGAGTAGAACTATGACTTTATTAATACAGTTGTCTAATTGATTTTTAAAGTCTCAAGCATTCAGAAATCACGCAAAAAAAAATTAAGAAGTTTTTATTACGATAAAACCATGGTTTATTTTTTTTGCAAGGGTTGTGATGTCCAGATGGTTTTTTGTTGAAGAAATAATAGAGGCTGTGTCATTTACTAGCAAAAAGCTGGCAAAAAATTTAAAGATTAAGTGAATATTTGAATTAAATGTTTGGCCAATAGCCTAAACAAGGGTTTGATCGTCCTGTAAGTGTAGCAGCAGTAATTACCAGGCTTTTGGCTCCCTTTGCAGGCATTTGTAATAACATCTAATGTATCTTAAATAGTTTTTTTTGTAATTAGCCTACATTATGTATTTTAACAGTGTTATTAACCAATCATTATTGCCTCATTTATCTATATATATAGATATATATATATATATATATATATATATATATATATATATATATATATATATATATACATACATACATACATATATAATATATGCATTTTAAGTAATTTTAACAGGCTGTTGTTGGCTTAGGTCTGTTTTATAACCACAAAAATTATCATCTTAATACTTCTTTGTAAATTATCATTTGAAGTAATAAAACCATGGTTAATTTTGCAGTTACCATGGCTACAAGAACAATGATTTTTTGGTGTTATTCGTGTTAAAACCATGGCAAATTTTTGTAAAGGAACATGGAAACTCTGAGAGAATATTAGATGCGTTGGTGGTGGTGAAATTATTTCCGACATTAAAAAAACGTCAACAGCCAAAAAAGTTTCACAGTATTATGGGTGTGTGTGAAATTTGTGAGAATGTTTGGTTTTTTGCTTTTTTTCTTTCTTTCTTTTTCTTTTGCCAAAAAAGTTTCACAGTATTATGAATTCAATTATGATAATTTGCATTCAGCAGCAAACATGAGGTGCGAACTCGTGGTCGCGAGTGCAGATGGGGGAATGGCAGCAACCCCCTGGGAGTTGGTGCCCTACGCAGACTTCGTACTCTGTGTAAGAGACAGAGTGACATGCGTCATAATCTGAAAACCACGCCCACAATTGGGGGAAAACAATCCAACATTTAGGACACGCATTTAGGTGGGGGAATTTGGTGTTCTTGTTTTTTTTTATTCATTTAGGGAAGATGCATAGCAATGTCTAAAAGCTGCTTTGTGACAAGGTGTACAGTAAACAAGCTAAAAAGCCCAGAACTACGTTTTTTTATAAGCTGGTTGACCCAAAAAACAAGCATATAGGACACAAAACTAGAGCGCAACGTGTCATATTACTCTGAGAACTGCGCCCACCTGGAGTGGGAAACGTAATCGGCGACAAGACCATTCATTATTTTTAACCATGTCAAAGGATTGTTTCACCACCTTATGTTAATCTGAGAGGAGGAGATATATTAAGAAACTAAATTTTATTGGTCTATGTCAGTGCCCCCCCCTTTTCCTAACCTTCCTTTTGTTTGAGAAATATCCAACTGAACAGCCCAAAGTGAAATACCCTGACATCTTCAATTTTTTTGGTCCTAAACGCTCATTTTTTTTAGGGGTTGACACTCATAAAAGTGACCCGTGGGTGTGCATGGTCTAAATGGGCTCTGTCTCTCTATGGCAGGGGTGGGGAACGTTGATCTTGGAGGGGCACTGTCCTGCAGAGTTTAGCTCCCACCCTGAAAAAAACCTACCTGTATACTGAAGACCCTGTTTAGCTTGATTCAGGTGTGTTTGATTAAGATTGGAGCAAAACTCTGGATCACATTCCCCACCCCTGCTCTATAAGGAGCGGCAGTACTTAGAGACATGCCCACAGAACGAAGAAAGCATAAGAGAGAAGAATAGCAGCCACTTCTGTTGAACAAGCTGCCACTTCAGAGGAGAAAGATACTTCACCAAAGATTCTCATTATTAAGGTGAGTTAATAAATACCTTGTTACTGATCACTGTTCTCAGTTTCCAGTAATCACAGCAGACTCATAGATTTTTAATATTGCCCTTGTTTTTCAATCAGTAAAACTTGTTTTTATATATATTTTTTCTGGTCGGTGATGTAATAGAAAAGCCATGATATTACATGGTGACAAAATGTGGAACATTTCCTCAGACATCTTGAGTGTAATTATTAACTTATGGCACAAACTTCTTGTACTTTAAACCCTCAGGAGCCTGAGGCATTTTACAACACTAAAAGATGTTGTGACACCCTGACATTTGTGCTTGCTTCACTCAGTTAGAACATATTAAGGGCAGGTCCATAAGTTTGATGAAACTCAGTTTCACATCACTAGCACTGAGCCAATTCTTTTATACCATACCGGTATAACCCTAAATTGATGAACAACCTGAAGAATCTCTTTTGTTTAGCCCTTAAAATTTGAAATAACTAATAAGAGTTTCCTGTAGTATTCCTGTGGCTCATGTGGTAGAGCATTGCATTAGCAGCGCAAAAGGTTGTGTGTTCAATTCCCAGGGGAACACGTTGGTAAAATATGGTAGCCTGCATGCACTGTAAGTCACTTTGGATAAAAAAGTGTCTGCTAAATGCATAAATGTAAAATAAGAGGCATTTTCATTATACACAAGTTTTGTCTTCATAGATCCCATAAAAGTAGAGCTTCTTGAAAACTTTATCCTTTTCATCTTCAATAATCCACAAAAGACAATGGCATCTGTTTTAAAGCTCCTTTATGATTCAATAGATGACCTAGAAAAAGACAATCTGAACAGATTAAGAAGCTCTTACTCTCTTTTTTTATATTGTTATTGCTTAGGTTTACATTACAAAAATAGCTAGTTTATAACCAGGGGCGTTTGCACAAGATCCCGGGCCCTATGCATAGGCCAGTCCTTTGATGGGCCCCCATGGAAAATATCCAGGTAAAATATAATATATTCCAGACTTTTCAAGGGCCCTCTCTTCCTTTGGGGCCCTGGTAATCAGTACTGGTTTACCCCCAGTCCGACGACCCTGGTTATAACAACAGTCTTCTAACATAAATGCTCATATACATTCACCTAAAACAATCAACAGGCAATATATAGATATATATTTACTTACCTCTATATTATATATGTTAATTCCATTTCTCTCAGGGATAAACATTTTTCATGAATGCATTTAGATTCAATCTAATGTTTGATTATACTATATTCTCTGGATTCTCATAGACTTTTTCTGTAAATATTGTAGGGAGTTTATAGGGAGTCTGTATAAAAAGGTGAAGGTGTACTTCCCAAACAAGCCTACTGCTATATAAAGATTACTATTCTGAACGTTTTATAGTTAGTTTCATGTATCTAGTCAAATGTGTTTAATGGAATTGGAATGATACACACTAACACTACTATATTTATTTTAAAACAAATACAATGAAAATTCCACAAACAGAGCCTTCTGTCATGAAAGGGGTATTTTTAGCAACACTTCACATAATGAGAAATGGTTAATTTGTTTGATTTATAGGGCTATAAAACTGATAGATACAGAGAATATAATCGGCATTTTTGTATATAGACCCTATACGTCTGTTGAAAACCTTCTTTTTATTATGTTGTAAGTAGTCAGTAAAGATTCGGCATGTGTCAAGAAGGATTTATGCACTTGTCAAGATTAATATTATGACTTTGACCTTTGACCTTTCCCCTCCCCCACATGGCCCACCCACTTTGCGCTGACCCTGTGACCTGTTAATGATATCCAGATGTGACCTTTGACCTATTAATGATATCCAGATGTGTAAATCCGCATATGTGGAATTCCGAAGTCGACCTTTGCCCTCCGGGGGAGAAATATGATTCTCTGTCTGCTGATGGATACCATAAATTAAGTCCTGAGGAATGTTTTTGAAGATTTTATGGTCCATTCCCACATCCGTTGTTGTCTGGCATCTGACCGCCCGCAATGAATGGGGGAGGAATCCAGTTGCATTCCAAGGTACACTTAGATAAATAGATCTCAGGCATTTCTGTAAAAAATCAGAAAAGACAGATCATGCCTTTATGGTATTTCAGTCACGTCTCAAGTGACATGTTTAAGATCTAAGATCTGTATCTCTCTAGGCATGTCCAGCACCAAGAAGGATTGTGGAGCAGTGGACTGAGACAGTGTGGTGGTGGAGGAAGCTGTCATTTATAGCCTTGATTCGATATATCATGCAGAGCAGTTATGTTTTTATTTTAATGTTTTTGCTACGGCACAGACACAGATCGTGTCTCTATCTGTCTCTTCAGAAAAGTTCCCTGAGAATGAATTCAGACCATCATTTCACCTATAAGTCCCTAATTGTTTGAAATGTTTAAACTGGAGGAGACAGAACAAACCATGGATTTGTTTACAAAGTGCCCCTATAATGCCATTTTCAAGCTTCCTAATATTGTTTTGGGAGTCTCCTTCACTAGGATTACACATGCATGCGAGGTCAAATAACGCTTTTGTTTTTTCCTCAAAATATGCATTTAATACCACCTCATTTTCCAGTGATTTTCAAACAATTCGTTCGAAGCAGTTCAAAGATTCAGTCTCTCTAAACCCCTCCTTTCCCAGGAGCCTGCTGTACTCTGATTGGTCAGATGGCCTAGTCTGTTGTGATTAGTCTAAGGCGTACAGCGCGTGTCGGAAACGATAAGCCTGTTTCCATAGTTCTGTATATTTTTAACTCTTTATAGAAATATAAACATCTATTATTTATCATACTTACAGGTTGTGATTCAGTGGAGCAGCTGGTCCAAATAAACAGGATACTAAACCATCTTTCAACAGCAAGCGTTTATGACTCCTGCGTTGAACTCCCCAAGTTTAGAGAAGCAGTCGTCAGTTGAATGATGTGTGTTTGTGGGTGGGGTCAAGTTATCGATTCTTTATTTTGGGTGACAATAACTTTATTTATTGTGCCACTTTCATCTTTACAACTTTGCAGATCATTTACATTCACATATAGCTACATTACACACTGCATGAAAGGCAATATTGGAAATGGCCATAATAGGGACACTTTAAAGGTGTACCAGCTTCTTGGATATTCAATTTCAGCAAGACCTTATCATCAGGAGCTTTGGGGTTGAAAGGAGCTTGATCACATTGTAAAGACCCTTCTTGAGACATGTTGGAAATGTGGTGTGGGTAGGTTCGACTTACTGTTCTTTATAATGGCAGTAGTAACTGGGCGGGGACGGCAATGCCCCTGAACCATTGTGGGTGCAACTCTCAGGATGAAACAGTTGTGTTTTAATTCTGTTGAATCCGTCACGCATGTCACACCACCTGAACATTTTGTTTACAATCGGAAAAAAAGCCGCTCAGCAGATGCAGATCATGCCACTTGAACAAAAATTGCAGGATGTACATTTCGTGATGTTCCTTATGCAGGTCACCCCCCGAACGACCGCTAAGCTTTGTCTTGTCTTCGCAGGCGAATATGTACATTCAGTCGTCTGGGTTCTTTTGAGAATGGTCACCGACCCCCTCGGTACCATGTATTCGGTATGACCCCATTCCACTCTGCAGCCATTTCGTCAGACGTGTAGAGTGTAACCACTCCACCTTAGAACGTACCTTGGAATGCAACCAGATTCCTCCCCATTCATGCGGGCATCAGATGCCAGACACCAACGGATGTGGGAATGGACCATAAAATCTTCAAAAACATTCCTCAGGAGTTATGGTATCCTCACCAGACAGAGTTGTACCAAAACATCATATTTCTTCCCCCGGAGGGCAAAGATTAACTTTGGAATGTCACGTATGCTAATTTACACATCCGGATATCATTAACAGGTTCAAAGGTCACATTTGGATATCATTAACAGGTCACTGGGTCAGCGCAACGTGAGTGGTCACGACGTGGGTGGGCCATGTGGGGGAGGGGAAAGGTCAAAGGCATAAATCAATCTTGACAAGGGTCATAAATCATTCTTGACACATGCCGAATCATACTGACTACTAAAAACATAATAAAAAGAAGGCTTCAAACAGACGTATGGGTCTTTATACAAAAATGCCCATTATATTCTCTGTATCTTTCAGTTTTATAGCCATTTAAATTAAACAAATTAACCATTTCTCATTATGACATCTTGCCAAATGTGAAGTTTTGCTGAAAATACCCCTTTCATGAGAAGAAGGCTCTGTTTGTGGAATTTTCATTCTATTTGTTTTTAAAATAAATATAGTAGTGTTAATGTATGCCTTATTCTAATTCCATTAAAGTTAAACATTTGACTAGATAAATGAAACGAACTATAAAATGCTCAGAATATTAATCTAAGGTCAAAGGTCAAATCTGTCAAAGGTAACATCTGGATATCATTAACAGGTCACGGGGTCAGCGCAAACACTAGTGGTCACGACGTGGGTGGGCCATGTGTGGGGGAGGAGAAAGGTCAAAAGGTCAAAGCCATATATCAATCTTGACAAGGGTCATAAATCTTTCTTGGCACATGCCGAATCATACTGACTACTGTTGTATTAATTTATTTTGGTATTGCTGATCTGTATCAGTCGATACAAGCACCCTTAGTTTCCAGAACTATTTATGTGTCTCACATTGTGTGTCATTTTGATTTATTGGTATTTTGCTAGTGATTTAAACTTTTGAAAAAAAAATGTTTTTTTAAAATGTCATGTAGTTCAGGTAGTAAACACTAGACTTACTTTTCCTATTATCTCAAAACGATCAGTCAGCGCAACACTAGTTTTTTTGTCGTGGCCATGACATATTAACTAGTGGAAAACGTGAAAAAAATGTTGTGGCCATGAGATGTGAAGTTGTGGCCTTGAGATGCGCTATGTTGAGGGAACAACATCCATTTCTCGTGGCCACGAGTTTGAATGCATAAAAAAACAACCTGCGTAAACAATCCTGTGTGACCATAGCAATCCAGGGTCATGGGTAATTAGTTTTTTTATTTTTTTTTTATTTTTAAGAATTAAGAAATTATATTATTAAATTATTATATTAACCATATGCCTAGGCTACCGGACTGTATTGGGCGCGATGTAGAAAGCATTTGAATTAAGTTCATCTTGAATGAATGTTACACAAAATTACATAAAATGAAATAGGCCTACAAGAAAACATTTTTATCCATCCCATAGTCTTGTAATTCCATTAACTGATTGTATTTTTTCTGTAGAATTCTGTTTATTATTATTAGCCTATAATTGATTATATTTTTATACTTGATATGTATTTGATTTTTTCCCTCTTCATTTTGATCACTTTATTTATTTTGCTCGACATGCCAATAAAGCTATACGACTGGAATTTTTTTTTTTTTTTTTTTTTTTTTTCTTAAGTGCAGTTAAAGGTTGAGTTTAACATAGGCCTATTTAATTTTATTTCGGCTAATTAATAGAGTATAATTATAAATACCATAGTGTTTCATTGAGGAGTGAATAATTTGTGTAGTTTCATCTGTAAATGAAAACACAATTGAACATGTGTTTTCTCCGTTTTTTGGTTAGAAAGGGAGTAAGGTAAGACTTCTTTGTTTATGTTTAACTTTGTTTTGTAAGTTTAGAAAGTACTCCTCCCCAAGTTAGAGAGCTTTTATGTTTGATGTTTTGGCCAATAAATTGTCAAATAAATAATTTTTCCTGAGCATTACAAAACTCTGTGTGATTTATGTGGAGTGCTGGGACAGGAGAGATGAGTTCCTGATTGCCTAATAAGATTCCATTTGTTAGATAACATGACCTTTCAATAAACAATAGTTATATAGCAATTATTCTCCTTATGGTTAATTTCAATATTTAAAAAAAAAGCCCAGAACTGCTTTTCTGATGGACTGGTATGACATAAACACTGTTAACCATTTGTACATTCTCTAACATGCATATTTAAATTGACAATTTATTTAAAAGCCTCTGGTGTTTAATAATAGTAAATACCATCATGTCCTTGTGTTTTTTTTTTTACCCTAATAAAAGTTATAGCAGCACTAAATAGTTCATAAAAAGAAACTTAATTCTAATACTCATTATATTAGCATTAGCCGCACTTATGCTAATGATTAACTATGCTTACGACGATGTTTATTTCAATCTGACATTCAAATTAAAATATGGAATAATATCCATAACAGAAGATCTAAATATTAAAAAAATTAAATTGAAACTTGGTTGCTTTCATTTGATCCGGGTGTCGGGTCTTTAAAGTGTTTTTTTTTTTTTTTCAGTTTGATGTCAGTTTCCTCCTCTTGAGGTCACCATGTTTCAGTGCTTTTATAAAGAGAATGCATCTGCACACCTTTCGGATAGGACATCAAGAACTGGGTTGACTGGGTACTCTGTACGACCGGTATCTTAAAAAGAACCTGGTACCGTAATGTTTTCATTTTTTTTTAGTACCGACTTGGAACCGAAGTACTGGGTCTTTTGACAACACTGGTTTGTACAGTATAAAAAACATGTCCTCATAAAATGTGGTGTCACAATTCTTGTTCTATTTCTTGTGTTTTGCTGTCTCCTGGACTTGTGATTTTTTTGTTTTGGAGAGTGTGTATGTCTTTACTTTGTGTTTTTTTTTAGGTTTTTTTGTTTGTATTGTTTCTCTGCCCCCAGTGTGTCTTCCTGGACTTGAACTTTAACTGCCCACGCCCCCTTGTTATCTTATTTAGCTTGAATTTTCCATGCCCATCGGAGCTGTACGCTTTCGTGCTAATTACCCTGGTTAGTAAAACTGGCGTTTTTTTTTTTCAATGTGACTTTTTTTTTTTTATTTTGTTATTGTCTTGTTTGTTTTTGTGATTTTAATGTTATATTTTTCTTTTTCTTTTGGTCTGGTCTGAAATGTAAAAGTTTAAAACACAATGTGAATCTATGTCTTAAGTGAGTGGCAGGATCATAAAGCTTTAAGTCTGATGAGACAAGCAAGATGAGACCAAACAAGATGAGACCAAACCAAAATAATATACTGAGCACAGAATCTTAAACTGAAAACAATCAAAACAATATTTTAGCTCTTAAAAAGTTTAAAAAGTGTTTCATAATAGTTGATCTGATTGTCATTTCATTATGCACATTTATTTACATGTACTGCATAGACTCCTGCAATAAAAATGCAACTCTTTGAAGTCTTTTTCCTTTTCCTTTGGTCCAATAGTCTATGAAGGGTGATGGCACCTGTATTAGAGCTGCTTTATAATATTCTAGATGACCTGAAACAAGAAAATCTGAAGAGATTTAGGAGTCTTTTACAGCAAGATGGGCGCATTGGAGCTGGTAAACTCGAGAATGCTGATGTCACTGACACAGTGGATAAGATGGTGGACAGTTATGGACCGGAAGAAGCTGTGGAGATCACAATGAACATCCTGAGAAGGATAAACCAGAACCAGCTGGCTTTAGATTTAGAGAACAAGTACAAAGAAGGTAATTAAGCAAAAAAAAAAAACTAGAGGCAGCATAAATTTTATATAAACGTGCATATTTAGAGGCAGCCTTTAAAGAATATCTTTTTGAAAGAAGATTTTTTATTTTCAAGGCTGCATTAATTTAATAACAATACATATAATATTGTAAAATATTATACTTTAAAATTACTGTTTTCTGTTTGAATATCTTTATTTTCCTGTGATGGCAAAATTTTCACAGCTGAATTTCCAGCATCATTACTCCAGTCTTCAGTGTCACATCATACTTCAGAAATCATTTGCTGATTTGCTGCTCAAGAAGCATTTCTGATTATTATCAACGTTTGAAAACAGTTGTGCTGCTTAGAGTAGTGTGGAAACCATGATGCAGTGTCTATTCTGTATACTTGAATGAATAAAGTCTCCTTCCTCTTCACAGTGCTTAATTCATTAGAAGCGTCTGAGAAACACACAAGAAAACAAGGTGAAATAACCTCACACACATCCTTAAAGTGGTGGGTCACTTGGATACAGAATAGAATTGCTTTCAGTACTATGAATTTAAATACCATCTGCAATAAACACGTCTGCAACAGCTGATTTTGATAATCGTGCCAGTGTGAAAAATGTGTTTTCATTTTCCAACGTTGTTTGTTCCCACCTTTTTGTTTTTTATATGTATTTACATTTATTATGTATATAAATGTAAGTTTTTTTTTTTTCTCATAAACAGAGGATTTCTGGCTGCAGGAACTCTTGAAAACTCACAAAAAGAACATGAAGGAGAAAGTTAGAAACACATTTTTGATGAAAAAAAGAAAAAAAAGAGTGCATCTCACAGATGCTTATACAGACCTCTTCATTACAGAGGGGGATATTAATGAAGTCAATCATGAACATGAGATTCTGAAGATTGATAATGCCTTTAAACCCCAGAAATCACAGGACAGGCCAATCAAATGCAATGATGTATTTAGTCTGAACAAAAAGAAGAAAAAGATTGTGCTCACCAAAGGCATCGCTGGCATTGGAAAAACCATTTCAGTGCACAAATTCATTTTGGACTGGACAGAAGGAAAAGCCAATCAGGATATTGACTTTGTGTTCCTACTTCCATTACGAAAGATAAACTGCATCAAAGACAGAGAGATCAATCTGCATGAGATTCTACAAATATTTAATCCTGAATTGCAGGGCCTGGAGACATTGAAGAGAAATAAGATATATAGTTATAAGCTCGCGCTTATCTTTGATGGACTGGATGAGAGTGGACTGACTCTGGATTTTGACAGTGGAATGGTTGCGTGTGTTGAGGAGCGATCATCTGTAGATCAACTGTTTTCAAGTCTGGTGAACGGGACTCTGCTTCCATCAGCGCTCGTCTGGGTGACATCACGACCAGCAGCAGCCAATCAGATCCCTCCTGAGTATGTCGGGTTGTTCACAGAGGTGCGTGGATTCACTGACCAGCAGAAGGAGGAGTACTTCAGAAAGAGAATCAAAGATGAGACTTAGGCCTCCAGAATCATCTCACACATTAAGAAATCTCGAAGTCTCTACATCATGTGCTACATTCCCGTGTTCTGTTGGATCATAGCCACTGTTCTTCAACACTTCTCCACTGGAAACAATGCAGAGAACATCAACACAACACTCACTGAAATGTACATCCACTTCCTGCTGATACAGATGAACATGAAGAGCCAAAAGTGTGACAGAAAAACAGAAAGAGAACGTACTAAGCTTGATTCCAATAAAACAACAATATTGAAGTTAGCCAGGTTAGCGTTTGAACAACTAAAGAAGGAAAATATTGTGTTCTATGAGGAAGATCTGAAAGCATGTGGTATTGATGTGAGTGAAGACTTTGAGTCCACAGGAATGCTGACTGAGATCTTTCAGAAAGAAGCTGGACTTCACGAGATGAAGGTCTTCTGCTTTGTGCATCTTAGTGTTCAAGAGTTCCTCGCTGCAGTCCATGTGTTCCTCTGCTACCTGAACAAGAACATGGAGGAACTTCAGTTTTTCATTGAAGAACCACAAAACAGATATTTGTTTCTTCCTCAGCTTAAATTACACAAAACCCATAAAAATATTGTTTTACCTAAATTACTAAAGAAGGCTGTTAACAAAGCAATGCAAAGTCAGAAAGGACATTTTGATCTATTTTTACGGTTTCTGCTGGGTATTTCACTGGAAACGAATCAGAAACTGCTCAGAGGCCTATTCACAAACACTGAAGACAGCAAATACAGTGCCACAGAAGTAACTCAGTACATTACAGAACAATTAAAAAGCCAGGACATCTCACCTGAAACTTCAGCCAACATGTTCTACTGCTTACTGGAGCTCAAAGACAATTCATTAAATACAGAAATCCAAAGATACTTCAGATCATCTCCAGGAAGGAGCCTCTCATCTTCCATGTGCTCCTTGCTGGCCTATACACTAATGATGTCAGAGGATGTGCTGGATGAGTTCAACCTGAATATGTACGAGACCACATGGGGAGGCTACATGAGTCTCTTGCCAGCTGTGAGATGCTGCAGAAAAGTAAAGCAAGTAACTTTTACTGATTTTTGGGGGGTAAACCTGTATTTACTAGGAACTTACTAAATATTGATTTTATAGACACACATTTGAAAGCTGATTTTACTTGGCTGTCACATACATGATATTTAAACATTTTTTCTAACACGATCTCTTGAACGTGCGTTTCAATGGCATGGTTTTATGTTACTTTTTGGCATACTATTTATACACTATTTATATACTATTTGGTGTGCATATGATACGCAATTTGTAGGTTTAGGGGTGTGGGGTAGGTGCATATGCCAAAATGCGTATTATATGTACAACAACAAAGAACCTATCATATGCATGCAAAAACTGTGTATTATATACACATCAAACACATGCATTGTGTGCACAACAAAGATTCTGCACATAAATAGCATGTAAAATCATGGCTGTCGGTCGATTCAAATTTTCTTTATCTAATTAATTGCAGGGGTTCTTACATGATGTAATCTAATTAATCGCAAAATAAATTTGGCTGTGAAAATACCCCCAAAAGATCAATTAAATATATTATTTTGTTAAATGTTTAGGCTACAATGGCCTAACATAAAGTATGGAACATAAAAGAAGATAGTTCAAGAAACATCTCAGTATTTTTTTGCTTATACAATGAAAGTCAAAACAGCTTAGATACAAACAGTACTCAAAAAATACCTTACTTTATGTTTTATTTTTTGGTGAACTATCCCTTTAATGTTTTAAATATATATATATATATATATATATATATATATATATATATATATATATATATATGTAAAGTGAAATGATGCTAAAAGAAACTAAAACTACCAGCAGATAGCGGTAAATGTCTTTATGAGTCGGTTCGTTCAAACAGCTGATTTATTCAGGAATTCAGTAAACGGCTCTCTGGTTCACATGATTCGTTCAGAAACCAAACACCGCTGTGTTGCTCGGAGATGCACAACAGTTCTGCTGTGGCTTTATAGGTAATATTTTCATTGGCAAAATTGAACAAAAAACAACTTTTGTTTAAATTTTGCACAATATTAACTTCTTATTTACTGAACTGTGGTATAAAATCACATTTGCACTCGTGTTCTTCGTGACAAAAACAGCACTTGTGTGATATTGCTCTCACTGCTGGTGTGATATCCCTTATCATATGATATAAATATGAGACAAAAACTCATACAGGGGCATTTTTTCCCCTAATATCTTAAAATTAGGGTAACTGCATTTATGGAGTTGTTGTCCTGCATCATGTTTGTCAACAGTCAACTGTATGAAATGTAAGATGATGTACAGGATTGTGGGTGGGGCCAGTGCGTTAACTGCATTAAAATATTTTAATCTCATAATTTTTTCATAACTAATTAATTAAGTTAAAGTGTTAAACTAACAGCTCTATGTAAAATAGAAAATAATTATAATAAAAATTGATTTTGGTATTGATATGCATTTTCAAGAGACCGGACTCGTTTATCTATAGAGCTTGAATGTTCTAGAGAACTGGTCCTACAAGATAAACACAATATATGTCTTTGACAAATATCTTCTTTTTACAGACTCTCCTCATGTAAACTCAATGATACCTGCTGTGAAACTGTGGCTTTGGCCCTGCAGATACCAAACTCACCTATGATAGAGCTGGACAAGAGTCACAATGACCTGCAGGATTCAGGAGTGAAGCTGCTCTCTGAGCGTCTGAAGAACCCAAACTGTCAGCTGAAGATATTGAGGTTTGAGATTCAGATGTTTTTTTTTTTTTTTTTAGGGGTTTTTGTATTTTTTTTTTTAGGGGTAAATAGCAACTGAAATTGGGTTTGGTACGTGCCTTGGTTTTAAAGTTAAGGTTTGGTATGCTTTCGTTACAGTGAGAGGAAAACTAAATATAAAAATTTTCTCAACTCCTTCTAAACAATTCTTTACTGAAAAAAAAAATAGTGGCTCTGTCTTTAAATAAATTCAGTCAAAATTAATTTTTTGTAAAGGGTAAAAAAAAAATCAATTGCTGCTAATGCTAATACTATAGGTTGTCCTATTACTTGCAGATTACTATAATATTACATTTATAGTAATTGAATTAATTGTTCACTGTTTTTTTCTAGGCTTGATTGTGTTTATGGGGTGCAGTCTACAATGTTAATGTTTGCTTTAAAAAAAAAAACAATTTTTTTTTTACATAATTTACTTTTATTCTACACCGCTTTGTCCCTTCTCCAATAAACACACACCTGGATTTATGAAGCCCCTCCCTCAGAAATACACAAAGAGCCTCAGATTGGTTAGCTGGCCTTGTGTATTGTGTGATGGCTAAACCACCTAGTGAAATCCAGAAAACGTGTCCTCAGTGGCCTGTACTCTGGTTGTATTGTAAACAATCATGTTGTCAATATTGCTTATCAATTTGAGCCCGAATGAGACCCAGATAATATTAGTGAAAAGGATCGTGCAAGAACCTTTACAAGCAGGGCTCTTACAGGACATTTTAGAATAGTATGTTTTTTTTGTTGTTGTTGTTGTTGTTGTCTCATACTTTTAGATACTTTGTTATCAGTAAATGCTACTGCTTATGTTAGCTTCTAATATACAGTTTTATCCTGATTAAAGCTGTAATACAGCAGAATACATGACTGCATTGTAGCATTTTTGTTACCGTAAGAAGTGTTTGCCAGCAAGAATTGTTTGTCACCACAGGAACTCGTCCATGTTTAATGCTTCTCGTAGCTATGTGAAAAATTATCTCTATACACATAAAGTGTAAAATTGGAACACAATTTATTGCTTAGGGTGACCAAACGTGCCATTTTCCCAGGACACATCCTTGCCAGGATTTCTATATTGCCTAAAATATCCAGGTTTTGGCTTTGGTTTCCTGTTTTCATACTTAAAGAAGGTAATGATCATTTGACCAATAACATGCAGACATTGTACATAATCGACCAGTTGTGGTGCGTGAGAAGGTGGCATCTACAGAGAACGGTCAAAGCGATGCAAATACCTGTACATATTAGTGTTCGACTTGAAGCAGCACTGAGCAGACCAAAGTATGACATCAAAGTACCATGAGAGCGATTCAAAAGCACAAGAAGCCATCTGCTCTCTAGAGCTCTCATGGTACTTTGTCATACAACAATTGGTCTGTGCAGCGCACACAAAGCCAAAACGTGGCTATTTTAGGCCATATAGAGATCCTGGCTAGGACGTGTCCTGGGAAAATGGCACGTTTAGTCACCCTATTATTGCTGGAGCTGACAAGCTGGTGATCAGAATGAGAGAGAGAGCGATGCAGAGCAGGGGACATGAGAAACAGGAATAAGAACAGCTGAAAAACACAATAGTGTAAACAGGGCCTTATATACAGTTTTATGTAAAAGTTTGGCACCCCTGATAATTATGATAATTTCAATTTATAATCTGCTAGGCTTTTGAATCAGCAACTTCATTTGGATCTAATTTATACCTTACAGATACGGTATTTATTGAATCAACAGAAACAATGCAATGTGAGGGGTGCCCAAACGTTTGCATAAAATTGCATGAATAGAGGTTTTTTTATCATGCAGCCCTAGTTTGCTCCCGGGCACTGGATATAGCTGTCCACTGCTCCAGGTGTGTGTTCACTTCTCACTGCTGTGTCTGTGCACTTGGATGGGTTAAATGCAGAGCACCAATTCCAAGTATGGGTTACCATACTTGGCAAATGTCACGACTTTCACTTTGGATGGGTTAAATGCAGGCGACGACTCTTCCTCTTCTCTAAAGCAGTGCAGCATGGCCCCGCCCCCTTTGTTGCATGTTCCCAGGGGCAGGGTTTATGTAAATTTCAGGGTTTGTGATGTCACCAACCCGGGAAGTTGCTCATTGTAGTCCCTACCAGCCGTATTTGTAAGCATTAAACTCCCATAATTTTAAAAGACAATATCTCCATTTGCATTGGACTTTCAGCTGTGTAACTTTGCAGATATTGTTTATGCAAAAACAGCAACATTACAAAACTAACTAAAGTGAAAAAACTGAAATCACAATCAACCATCCCTTTAAATTAAATAGCTATTTAGTCTTAGATAAAATAGTCAACAACATTGTATGCAAATGTGTAAACTGAACATTAGCATTAACTTCTAAGCTAATAATATAATCTGTTTTTACTCCAATTCATTTTTGCCATAAATTGTTTGGTCACACTTTTTGCCTCAATAAACTTCTAATTTACTGCTTATTAATAGTTTGTAAGGTAGATGTTAAGTTTAGGTATTGGGTAGGATTAAAGATGTAGAATATGGTCATGCAGAATATGTCATTTATAAGTACTAATAAACAGCCAATATAGTAGTACTATGCATTCTAATAAGCAACTAGTTAATAGTGAGAATCGGTCCTTATATTAAAGTGTTACCAATTGTTTTAATGACGATTAATTTAAACATACCCTATATTAAATTATTAAGTAATTACTAAATTAAAAGTCTAAATCAACTCTCTGACAGTAGGTGGTGCTTTTAGAACAACAGAAATAGAGCAGTTTCCCTGGTAACTGCTGTAAGCAAACCAAGGTGCACTAATAAATACTACTTTATAAGGCATCACACAGAAGGAATATGAAAAGGAAATACCATTGATACTTTGCTGCAGATAGTTGTTAACTTCAGAAATTTTGCATTCATAATTCATTCATTCATACAATTTCTCTCAGCACTCCGCTTTAAAGGTTGTAAAACCTCAATGCCTTCCACTATGTTTTCACACAAAAGAACACCTACAGTGCAAGTAGCACCTGTGTGAGACTGTTGCTAACTTTGCTTAATTCTGGACAGTAGTTACCTTGAGTGTTTCAAATCGCAGTAATCAAATACAGTGTTTTTCACTATGTCGTTCAGTTTAACAGGCTGTACATTCACTGGTCAGTGCTGTGAATTTGTGGCCTCAGTTCTACAATCATCAAACTCCCATCTGATAGAGCTGTACATGGTTTTTTTTATTTTGTGTGATTCTGGAGTGAAGCTGATCTCTGATGGACTGAAGAGCCCAAACTGTCAGCTGAAGATACTAAGGTGTAAAATTCATTCATGTATGAGTCACTCTTTCTAAAAGGAATGAAGAATATGGTTGCATAGAAAATAATGTGTAAAGAGTCAGCAGCACAGTTTAAGGTGCCGCTGATGCAGCATTTAATTTACTCAGATCTTAAAACCCAGACTTATCTAAACAGGGCTACTTCCTTCAGGAGATGCAAATCTATTTGCTTATGATCATCAGTATCTGGTAGAACCGTATTCTTCTTTCAGTCGAACTTGTAATTTATAAGCATATATCAAATGAAGTGTAAATACTGATTTTATTTTTATTATAATCCCTTATACAAAGAAAATATATTTCCTAATATATGAATGATCAATATATTAACCAACATAATGGTATATTAGAAATTATACAGAAAAATATATTGTGTAAATATATTACAATATTGGCTAATCTCTTCCTGAACACACAGACTCTACTCTTCTCCACAATGGTAACCCCATAAACTTACACATGCCAGAAACCCTTTTACATTTCAAAATTATAAAATTATTAGACATTTACATATACTAATATTGAGCAAAAACACACAAAATAACAATTAATTTGAACATTTTTACTTTAACAGTCAGAAGTAAAGCATACTGGGAACTAGAAATCTGCTGTAACTCATTCCATGAATGTGTATATATATGTGTGTACATTCACATTTATCAGTATATAGCTATATATTGTCAATGCATATATTGCTGTATATTGAAAAATATAAGCACTAGTTTCCAATATATGGAAATGTATTATGTAATATATCGCATTTTATTTTGCAGTATATTAACATATACTGATTCATATGCTGTAAACTCACCAGTCAGTGTTGTAAAATTGTGGCATCAGTTTTACAATCATCAAACCTCAAGTGTTTATAGTAGCTCCAACCTGCTCGCCTGGAAGTTTCTAGTGAGTCAGAAGAATTTGATTAGCTGGTTCAGGTGTATTTATTTTGGGGTTAAAGTTAAACTCTGCTGGATAATGGCCCTCCAGGATCAGGATAATCAATTAATAGGGGGCAGCCCTAATTTTTGTTGTTCTGTTCAGATTGGCAGGCTGTACACTCACTGGACAGTGCTGTGAATTTTTTGCATCAGTTCTACAATCATCAAACTCCCGTCTGATAGAGCTGGACATGAGTGACAATGACCTGCAGGATTCTGGAGTGAAGCTGATCTCTGATGGACTGAAGAGCCCAAACTGTCAGCTGGAGATACTGAGGTTTGAGATTCATTCATTCAGTATACTGATCCATTATATTTTGCAGTATATATATATACTATATATATATGCTGTATATATCATATATCAGTATATATATATTATATATCAGTATATATATATATATATTACCTATATATTATGTCATCCTAGGTAGGGATGGAACAGTTCAACTTTTTCAACGGTTTTATAGTCACGGTTTCGGTTAGGGTTCGGTATGTGCTTTGGGTTTATGGAAAAACTACTTTATGGAAGTAGTTTTTATGGAAAAATAATAATAAAAATAAAGAAAAAAAAAATATTCTATTTTTCAGGGTTTTTTTTTAGGTAGGTCTAGTGCATTAGTTTTTAGGTACAGTTCTAAATGAATCAAAGTAATCAAATGTTATACTGCATGAGTGCAATATTTGACTGGAATAAATTAAAGATTAATCTCTTATAAAAAACAAAAATGGCTATTCAATCAGAGCAGTGAGTTGTTTCATTGTTGCAGCTGTTTGCTTAGTATTAAGACTTTCACTTTAAGAGAATGCATTGATCCAGTGCACTGATACAGTACGTTCAGCCGGCTATGTCTGCTATAGGATACTTACCAAGATGGGGATTTTGACATAATTTTTGTGTTAATTTGTCCATTCAAACACAATACTCCAGAGAGAGCTTTATATCTGCGCGTGTTCTGAGACGCGGGTTTGCACGCTTCCGATGAGCATGCACAAATCTTCTCACTGCGCGCGAGCTCGCGTCCTCTGGCTCTTAAATATTTAAACTAGCAAAGCTTAAATGAGCCTCAGCACCTGGGTGATGACGCAATAAATGACTGCTCATATTCCAGCACACTGCATTCGCATTGAACAAGAGTGAATGGTTTGTCAACAGGGTTTTTTTTTTCTTTTCTCATCGCTGTTGTTGTAATATACTGGGAAGCCAGAATGCGCATCCATCAACAGAAACATACATTAGCCAAACCCTGTTTTTCTTTAACGTGTAATTTATAAGAAACCATAGCCTATTACAGATGCGTTGTCAGATTTAAGTTGAACTGCGGTCCTAGCGCGTGCCGAACCGTGTGTGGAGAACCAAATGGTTCAATTTTTTTTTGCGAACCGTCCCACCCCAATATATATATATATATATATATATATATATATATATATATATATATATATATATATGTGTTAGATTATTTAATGCTTGAACTTTGTATATGTATAAGACTTACACTTTCTAAAGGAAATGGAGACCATTGTTGCATAGAAAACAATGCATTTTAAGATGCTGTTGATTTTATTTACTCAGAAAATAAAACCCAGTCTTCTTCAAACATGACTATTTCATTCAGGAGATTCCAATCTATTTGCTTATTATCCTCAGTATCTGGTAGATGGCTATATAGATCAGCTGGTGATCGGAGCCCTATTCTGCTTCTAGCAGAAACTTGTATTTTACACTTTTATGAAAACTTATATGAAATGGACATGTAATTTTCAGTTTTTATTGTTCTATTCAGATTGGCAGACTGTACACTCACTGGTCAGTGCTGTGAAATTTTGGCATCAGTTCTACAATCATCAAACTCCCATCTGATAGAGCTGGATATGAATCGCAATGAGCTGCAGGACTCAGGGGTAAAGCTGCTCTCTGATGGACTGAAGAGCCCAAACTGTCAGCTGAAAATACTTAGGTTTGAGATCCATTCATTCAGTATACTGAAGCATTATAAACGCCAAACGGACTATGTTTTTAATATTTAGCAGTCTCTCTGTTGCATGAATTTTGTATACAACAGCACAGTTTAAGGTGCTGCTGATGAACTTAAAACCCAAACTTACCTAAACATGACTTTTTCCTTCAGGAGATGAAAATGTATTTGCTTATGAGCCTCAGTATCTGGTAGATGTCTATATAGATCAGCTGGTGATCAGAACCATATTCTCCTTTCAGAAGAACTTGTTTATGAAAAGAGAGTTTCCAGTTTTATCAGTTTATATTAAATGGACAAATAGTTTTTAGGGCTGGCTGACTAAAGATTTTCCTAGTTGACTGTTAGTGTTCATTTAAGCCAAAAGAAGTACTAAATGATCATTCTGTCAGGACCACTATCGTCAAAGATGATTGACAATCAGCATACAATTTGGATTGGCAGTATGGCTCTGTTCTGGGCAAGAACTCCCTGTGCATCCATGCACCCTAGAATGGATGAGAGCAAGGAGATCAGCAATAACCCCCCAGGGGTGAACAGAATCAACAAATGTATTGCAGATATCTTTAAAGTTCAATAATTTTATGGACACATTTTAGAATTAGTCTGATTCAAAGGAGAATTAGAAGGCTGAATCCTGACTGACAGAGAAGGAGCTGGGGGTGGAGGGGGGTAATTAGCTATTGAGCAATGCTAAAACCGCTGATAATACTGAGGGACCTTATATATGAGTGCTTAGAGATGTGTCGTATTCCCATAGGTAGATGGGGATCAGCTGAGAGTCAGGTGATGCAAGCTTGACTAACCTGACCTGCCAGAACTAACGCTATGCTTGATTACTGAGCATTTAAAATATAAATTAAGCACGTGCATAAGGCTTGCCGCAGTGACACCAGCAAACATTGCATGAACATTTCTGAGATAAAAAATGCAGACAAAATAACCCATAATATGAATATCATTCTCATCTTAAAAAAAACATTGTTACATTTTTGGCATAAATATAAATTAAAAACAAACAAAGAAATAAATATACAGTAAACTGAAAAAGTGAATAGAGAAATATCTGTGCAAACATAGTCAGGCCGAAAGACAAATAGCCTTAACATGAAACAAAAACTCAGTTTTTCAGAGGTCAGAATTCAAACAAATTAAATATATACAAAAACTAATAAATGAGTAGCTGCCAACTGTAACACCACAAGAAACTGGACAATTAAGCTATACCTGACTCAAAGCTATGCCTTACTCAATACCTTCTCATATTATGAGAAAGGGAACACAAGTTTGTCTATGGCATTGGGGAGAAGTGAGCTGTATGAAGTTGTAGAAGTTAAGTAAAACATTGTGCAATAAGCACGGGTACTAATTTGCACTTACACACTCTGCTCAATTTTTTGGATATGCACCTAAATATTAGCCACATTTATCTAGGTTGGGGCATCCAATCCTGCACCTGGAGGGTCACTATCCTGAAGTGTTTAGCTCCAACACACTTGCCTGGAAGTTTATGGTGATTCAGAAGAATTTGATTGACTGATTCAGGTGTGTTTTTTTGGGGGGTTAAAGCTAAACTCTGCTGGATAGTGGTCCTCCAGGATCAGGATCATCGACTATTAGGGGTTAACCCTAGTAATAATTCAGTTTTTTTTTTCTATTCTGTTCAGATTGGCAGGCTGTACACTCACTGGACAGTGCTGTGAATTTTTGGTATCAGTTCTACAATCATCAAACTCCCGTCTGATAGAGCTGGACATGAGTGTCAATTATCTTCAGGACTCAGGAGTGAAGCTGCTCTCTGATGGACTAAAGAGTGCAAACTGTCAGCTGGAGATACTGAGGTTTGGGATTCCGATGTGTTGATTTATTATACATGATTACACAAATCAACACCGTATTAAATGCAATTATCTTATCATATTTGAGTTTTTGAAATAAAAGACAACATGACAGAATTTGCTGATTTGCTGACTTTTAATGTTACTCCAAGTACAAATGTTTTAAAACCCCACATGACAAGACCAAAAATAAACAGATGAAATGGAAAACAATATATATATATATATATATATATATATATATATAATAATATATATATATATATATTATATATATATATATATATATATATATATATAAAACAAGTGGATGAAGCAAAATTTGTTTTACAACACCAGTTCCGGAAAAGTTGGGACATTTTGTGAAATTCCATAAAATCAACAAAATGTTATTTGTTCATTCACTTTAACCTTTTTTAATTGACTAAAGTGCAAGAAAAAAAATCCAATGTTTTTTACTGGTCAACTTAATTATTATTATTATATTATTTATTTTTATTTTTTTTGGAGTTTAACACGCTCCAAAAAGTTGCCACAGAGGCATGTTTCACATCAGCTTTCCTTTTAATTATAATGTTTAAATTGTTTTGGGAATTGAGGATACTAATTGTTAAGTTTAGCATGCAATTTTTTTTTTTCCAATCTCACTTGATACAAGACTTCAGATGCCCAGCAGCCTGTGATCATCGTTGTCTGATTTTCCTTTTAATGATGGGTCATACATTTTCAATAGGACTGGCCTGCACATCTGCATCTATGAAACCACGCTGTTGCAGCACATGCAGAATGAGACCTGGCATTGCCTTGATCTAATAACCATGGACTTCCCATGAAAGGTGTCATCTTGATGGCAGTAAATGTCTCTGTACAATTCCAATATATGCCTCCATGTCAATGACACTTTCGCACACTTGCCAGTCAACCCATGCCATTTGCTCTGCTGCACACCCTATCCCATGACATACGATTGCTTCTTGCTTTTGCAGCTGTTAAAAGTCTGGATGGTCATTTTGGTCATACTGAGAAACTCAACGTCTATTTTTTTCCCAGAAACAAGTTGGACTCATCTGACCACAGCACACACTCACAGTCCAAGTAACATATTACTGTGCATTCTGTTTTATATGTGTGGTGTCAAGACTATGAGATTTGCCTGTGCAACGTTTTTTTTTCTTCTTGATTTTTCGTGGGTTTTTTTTTTTGGGTGGGTGGGTGGGGGGGCCAGGGTTCTACTATGGTTAAGTTGGCTAAATTATTATATTTTGTCCAGTTTATTTGTGGTGTTTATTGTTATGTCCTGCTTTGTTGTGCTGTAGCTTACACAGAAGACCATTTATGCATGAAAAGGATAAAATATTTGTAGCTGTGTTTTAGTCTGCACAGGGTGTTAATTTTGTACTTGAACTGTGTGGCTTGGATGTGGCGTCCATCAAAAATAGACTAGGCACCCATCTTTAGCGAAGCAGCATAGAGAGCTGCTTCTGAGGCGTTGTATAAACACAAGCTTTGGGTGGCCGCGATTAGTTTTGGTGACCATAACGTGTCACATACGTGTGCAGTGTAAAGACGGTGTTAAACCACTGACCTGAAGTGCCTTGTATGAGCAGCAGTCACGTGAATAATTTGCCGGACCCCACGCACATCTGTAGACTCACATTTTAGTTGTATCTATAGCTTCTCACAGACTGCGTGACCATGAGGAATGATTATCTCCAATTGTAAGTCAGTATGTAGTTTTGCCTATTGCTCGCGTGCCAGTGATTATCCCTCTGTTGGCACGTGTGCCATAGGTTGTCGACTCCTGTCCTAGAGTAAAAGAGATTCATGTTGCATTTATTGATGCAGTGACAGACTGTTAAGTGACAGTGGTTTTCCAAAGTACTCCTGAGCACATGTGACTATCTGAGGTTTGAGGTTTCCTGCCTTGCCCTACACAGACTGAGTTTTCTCTGGATCCCCTGAATCTTTTCACAATATTATGTATGGTAGTTGGTGAAAGATCTCAATTCTTTGCATTGAGAAATGTGGTTTTTGATTTGACTCTTCTCTCATGAAATTTGGCACAAAGTCATGAGCCATGATTCAGCATTGTTTGCACTGACTGAAATGCTCCTTTAATACCCAAGCATGATATACCTAATAACTTTACCAAAGTACCTGCTTACTGTTTTAAAAGTTTAACTTGGATGTTCTGTAACCTTTTTCTCTTTTATTTAGCCTCTGTCCCAATTATTTTGGGGTGTGTTTGCAGCCAGCAAAATCAGAATTTGTTTATATTTACAAGATACATTTAAGTTGGTCAGTTAAAACTTTTGAAATCTTTTCTATATACTATTGACAATTAAATAAAAAGTTAAAGATAATTAATGCATCAGAGATTCCTGATTTTAGAGCATTTACAAAATGTCCCAATTATCCTGAAATTGGGGTTTGCATCAATCATCTAAAATTTATATTAAATGCAGTTTAAAACTAGCAGCTAAATGTTTGTTTACCTCATTCAGGTCACATGATTTAATTAGGTTTTATCATGAGTTCTAATGTCTCAGATAATCTTCATTGTTTCTGTGTGTGTTTGTAGATTGTCTATCTGTAGGGTGACAGATGAAGGCTCTGGTTATCTGGCTTCAGCTTGTGCTTAAACCCGTCCTCATCTGAGAGAGCTGGATATGAGCTTCAATAACCTTGGAGAATCAGGAGTCAAGATGCTCTCTAATCTACTGAATGACCAAAACTTGCACACTGAACAAACTGGGATGTTGAACAGTGCAAATAGTTTTATCCTGTGAATGTCTGTATATCTTTTCAGTTTTACTATCAATGGAGTAAACTGAGAAAAAATATTGTTTATTTTATTTAGTTACAACATCGTTCTCAATGAAAGGACTTCTTACATGGATAGGTCAGGCCAAAATAAAAATAGCTGCCATTTACTCACCTTCACGTCATGCTAAACCTGTATAAATTTCCATTCAGCATTTCTCTCAGGGATGCACAGTTTTAAATAAATGCATTTAGACTGAATTTAATGCTTGATGATACTTTTAATTCTTCATTTATTAGACTCACTGTAATACTGAGGTTGTGCTGTTTCATATTTTTGTGAAAACAGTGATACTTTTCAGAATTCTTTGATTAATACAATGTTCTAAAAGAACAACATTTATCTGAAACAAATCTTTTGTAAAATTATGTCTTTACTGTTGCTTTTGATCAATTTAATGCATCCTTGATGAATGTGTTTTTTTCACCCTTAAGTAATTAATGACAGAATTTACATTTTTGGGTGAACAATCCCTTTAAGTATAGCATCTTGCTTGTTGAAATAAACTCTTTCAGCACTGAGTGGCTGTGGGTTTTTTTTTATGCCAGTTGCTACTGGCGACCACTGTATTTCAATCATAATCCAAACAAAGACGTTAAATGTAGGAAGAGCAGTTGTATTTTATATATTGGATTTTAAGCAAAAAAAAAAAAAAAGTTCTGATATTAGCTTTGTGAAACTGTTTACATTAAAACAGCAGACAACAAAAACAGCAAATGGACTGAATTCAAGAAGATTCAAAGAAGATTCAAGAACTTTATTGTCATATGTACTATAAAATATAACATATTTTTATAAGTTTTTTGTTATAAGTTATAACAACTATAACGTACACAGGCAATACAAAGTATGTAAAAAATATAGAAAATACAGTAAAGTAAGTAAAAATATAAATAATAATAATTTAAAGAGAAAGAAAGGGAAAAGAGAACCCGTATGCTAATTAGAAAAAAGAGAAAAAAAACCTGTCAATAAAAAATCCTTCACAGAATAAATGTGCAGTTCAAGTAGCAATAAAGTGGACAAATTGTAAAGTGTCAAGTGGAATGAAAACTGCAAATAAGTTTTTCAAATGAAAATTAAATGAAAATGAAACTGCAAATGAACTCTCTGAGAGTTTGGTGACACTTATGAAATAGCAGCAATATAGCATTTTCTTGGTTATTGCTGTAAACAAAGCAGCACCACATTTACGAACTCTAATTTAATAGGAATCATATGGAGAGGAAAAGAAAAATTCCATAGAAACTTTTCAACTTTTAAAACATATTGATCTGGAGATTTGATATAAAAAAGCAACCATTTCTGAATTGGCACAGGGAAAAGAGCAGGTTTTTGGTGGTTAAAAAGATGTTTCATAGTACCTCTACACCAGCTATGCCCAACCCTGTTCTTGGAAATCTACCTTCCTGCAAAGTTCAGCTCCAACCCTGATCACAACACAGCTTAACCAGCTGAGTAAGATCTTCAGGAGCACTTGATAATTACAGGCAGGTGTGCTGACAGCAGGGTTGGAACTGAACTCTGCAGGTAGGTAGATCTCCAGGAAACACTGCCCAACACAATATTTCATTACTTTATGCATGCTGGTGCATTTTTCGGCAAGATACTATCACCTGTCCCCCCCAAGGTGAGAGTGGCAGTGGTCAGTGACTGTAGGCGGAGGTTGATTGTGCTCATTAGTGACAGACATACTACTGATGCTAGATGAGGTTGCATGGAAATGCTTGTTTTCTGCAGGTTTTTTAATTATTTATTTTTTATTCTTTTTTTTTTTTTTTTTAGTTGTTTAGAAAGTTCTCATAAGGGAAAAAACTTTGCTGCTTTATCATCTGGGCACAGGAGTTCAAAAAAATTGTCATAATATAATTTTGGGTGAATTTGGTCTACTAAATTTCCAATATTTACATACCATTACTGACATTTGGGCAACACCATGTTTTTGTCAGAACAGGAGAAATTTTTCTTAAATGTCAGGTTGGACAGTTGTCACAACCATTAAAATATTTAAAAATTATAAAAATATATATATTTTGAAAAAGTATTTGTTGGTCATTTTTATTTGTTATTATTATTATTTTTTTTAATAATTCTTTTGTTACCTTTTTTACTGCATAGTAAATAGTTTGACTTTCATAATTGTCATAAAAATCATAGTAAGTGTTAACATATTGATGTCATATGTCTATAACAGGCTTTTTAATTGCAGACTGTGACCACTTACCCCATGTAGTTGCAGCAATATAACCCACTACTGTGTTAAATGTACCCGCTATATGTGTTCCTTAAAGTTGTTTTCAGATTTGTGTCTTTACAGAAATGAATTACAAGAATTAACAACAAAACTCTAAACATTGCTAAAGTAAAAAAAGTTTAATTATCCCTGGTCTCATATACATATGTCACAACCATCATTGTGCTACAATATAATGTAGGGTTCACAGGAGAGGACAAAAACAATGAGAAAAACAGAACAGAGGTTACCGTATATTAAGCCCAATATAGCCTCACTATTGTGAGATGTGGTAAATCATCTTCCCTTTGTTCTGTGGCTCTGTTTTCGATTTTGAGGGGTTTTCCTGTTATTGAATGTTAATTTGTCCCCCTCTGTGTGTGTCCCACATGTGGGTCTCCATTACAGAAATAAAAGCCACAGAAATCCAGTTTCCGTTCCCTTTTCATTCAGCAGTCATGGCTGGTTTGAATGTGGCTTAAACAAACCTGCTGCGTTCTTTGAAGATAATGCACATTAGTACATCAGACCACTGAAAGTCAGGTTGTGTCTGTCTCAATGGGCTTTTTCAAAGAGAGGTTGGGCTTTATTAAAATTTATTTCCTTTTGTTGTCACGGCTCTTTTCAGAATCATATTTCTAAGTTCTATTCAGCCAGATGCACAACAAAGGAAAATCAAATTAGAACCTTCCGTTGCCATGGAGCCCAAGGGCTGTGTTCAAATTTCCTTTCCTTTTCCATTCATGATATACTCTCACACTCTCACTCTTGCTGTTATGGATATGTGATAATTAAAACCATGAGAAACATGATAGCACACAGTTTCCATCTAAATCTCTGAAGGCCAATTAAAAAAAAAAAAAAATCAGCATTTTAAAGGGTCATCTGATGCCCATTTTCCACAAGTTGATATGATTCCTTTAAGGTCTTACTAAAAAGTCTGTAACATAGTTCGGTAAAATTTCTCAATGGTAGTGTAAAACAACACCGTTTTTACCCTGTCAAAAACAGCTCTGTCTACAGCAAGCTGTTTTATTGTATATCGCTTTAAATGTTAATGAGCTCTGCTGACCCCGCCCCTCTCTTCTAAGCTGCTCTCTGAGAGACAGTAAAATTTTAGCCACATTCATTGTGAAACTTACTAATTAGCACATTTTTAGTAAAGGTGATTTTTAAAGATTTAGTAAAAAACCTTATACTCACTTCTTCTGGAGGTGAAGCTGGATCACGGAATGATTCGCACAAAGATAGACGCATTTATGTAGACGCAGATGCATTCCCTTCAGAAACAAATGTAATCCACTGTGTCTTCAGTGGGCTCAAATGTTCGGTAGTAAATGATGACTGCTATGTTTATTATTACATCCAACAACAAAACACCTCACTCACTTAGGAGTCCCATTCTTGTCTACATCTGCTCCGGAGGTGAAAACAATGGTGGACTGATGACAGCTCACTCAGGGCGGTTTCTAAGATAAGATGCCAGTCCACTCTGTGCTGAAAAGCTACTGTCAATCAAACTATCGTTGGAGGGGCCTGCGGCTTTGGCTTTGGTCTGTGTGAAGAAGCTGAGGAACAGCTCAAAGAATGGCTGCTAACTGTTTTACAATCTATGAGTGTGCTTGAAAGTCCTGAGGAGACTGAACTGGCAGGTCAATCGAGTGACCAGAAACCAATCAGAGCTGAGTTTGACCCCTCAGTCACAGTGCAAAGCTTTACTCTGTCTGCTGACCCAACACTTCAACCCATGATGAAAGACACTTTTACCCACTCTGTGTGGCCAACATGTAATGACTCTCTATTCTCTCTCTCTCTCTCTCTCTCTCTTCTCTTAACTCTATGGCTATTCTTTATTGTTTAAATTATTCAAGTATTGCAAACATGTAAATCAAACTGACAGCTTTAAAGGGGACATTGGATGCGACATGCACTTTTACAAGTTGTTTGAACTGAAATGTGTGTTGGTTCACAACCACCCTATAAACAATGTCTGTTTCAGTGAACTGCTTCAAAAATCACTCAAACATGGACATCTCTGTGTGGTTATTTCCATATATTATATTAATGCAATTACATGTTGTAAAAATATATATTAAATATTCTTGTTTATGCATGGAGACTACATGCCATGGCTGTTTCAAAAATGATTTTTTTTACTCTTTTTTTTGCGTTATTCACACACACACACACAAAAAAACATTTTTGTACATTTTGTGTATTTTAATATGTATTGTTGAAGGCTCAAAAATAAAACAGGGTTTAAGCTATATCCTTGTTATGTATGCATGTATGTTTTTTTTACTTCTTGCTGAATCCAAAGCATGAGAGTCAGCTCAGAGAGTCGATGTTGGCACACAAGTAATCCAGTTTTTTCACTGTGCATTGTGATGCCATGCTGCCTCTTTGCATACTGACTGTATCTATTTAAATGCCACATCCAATATAGATGATCATTTATTCATTCTCTCTCAAGTCAGTCAGAGAGAAACTACTGCAAACTCTATGTAAACAACAGCAGATGAGTTGATATGAAGTGATGATGCCACTAGAAATAGAAAAATGCTCTTTCTGTTTCTTCCCTGTCTGAGTGAAACAACAGCAGCAGCCACACAACTCCTCAAAAAACCTCCAGCATTAACTATTTTTGTCTTAGTCTGTGCTGGTGATTTCAAGGGAAAATGCGGCTGCAAAAACTGTCACCCAGTGAATCCTCGATGGATTTCAGATCTCTTTGAGGATTTGCTGGCTCTGGTGTGGGAAATAACAGGCGTGACTCTGAGAATGAGCTTGAGTGAAGCATCAAATATGCAGCAGCTCGGAAGCGTCGAGGAATCTGTGTGTCCCGCTAACACACAGAAACTTCTATGACACGCTTCACTGCCTCCAATGCTGCTCTGCTGCCCGTCCCTTCCTGTCTTTTGCCTCTTTTTAAAATTTTAAAAAGGAGTCTTTAATTCTGTGTTCTTGCTTCTTATTGAATTCATCCATTTTAATTTCAGATACTTTAATAATTTGTCACGATATAAAAAGACTCATATAAACCCTTTAATTGGAAAAATTATTTATTTGATAGAACTCAGATTAATTTAAAATCTAATATCTGATTAACCAGATTTTAAAAGGCTCAAATGCATTTTTTCTCTTTTTATTTGTTCCCATTCAGTTCCATTTACATTTTTTAATTGTTTTTTGCACCAAAATTATCATAATTTTTTATTATATATATGGAAAATGTTTCATATATATATATATATATATATATATATATATATATATATATATATATTTATACTATATATATATGATTTGTATTTATTTATTTTAAATAAATAGCTCTCTTCGGGTATTATAGATTATAAATCTCTTTTTGGATTTATTTTGATTTTGATCAATGATCACACTGACAAAGTTCAGAAATTTATAGACAAATCTGAATTTTTAAAAACAAAATTTTAAATGTAAAATAGACCATTGCACTACAACACAAAGGTCACAATTTAATTTCTCAGACAATCGATAAACTTGTAAAATAAATATTTTGAATGCAAGCTGCTTTGGAAAAAACTTTCCACAGAAGCATAGATAGATGTTGCAACATGTTGAGGTCATTTTTGAATTATCATTGTAAAATGTGTAAAAATTGTTTCACTCAATTTTTTCTTGACTATATACAGTAGTGTGAACTGTAAAACTGTACTCAATGAGTAATAAGTTAGTACTCCATTCTAATCATGACTAGTACTTAAGTTTTCCCACAAAATCTGGCTTAATTCCTTTTTTTTTTCTTCTTCTTTTTTTTTTATTATTGTGGCCATGGCTAAACAGTTTATATATCATTGATATACTCAACCAAAACTATATATATTGCAGTGCTACTTTTTAAATATAACTATACTCTAAAGGATATGGGCTACTATTCCTACAAGTACATACTATTTTAATGAATTTATTTATTTATTTTTACTTAGTTTGCACTGCATAAGTGTTCAACACAAGATCATTAAATCAGGAGTAGGTGAATCTTTTCCATTAGCCAGTACTAAAAGCAGGAGCAAGAAAGAATGAAAAACTCAAATGGCTATTAAAAAGAAACTCAGCTGCTGCGCTCGTGGTGAAAAGGTGCTTGAGTGTGTGATAAGAGGCTCTTGAGTGATGTTTTATAGTCCAGAGGTTCCTCCGACAGACCTGATTAGAGCTTTTCAAAACCGCTGACAGTGTTCAAATATGCAGCTACTTCTGTGTAAGAATCATATCAGCACGCTGCCAAGAGCAATACAGATTATCAGCCCACCAGTATAATACAACAATTATACAGTCGCCACACAATACATATAGACTAACCCCCGCTTCATCTTTAATTCAGACTCCATTTACTCAGTTTGTGTGTAGGCAGGCGAGCGACGCTCTTCTGGATGATAATAGCTGTGAATGAGACTCTGTGCGGCTAATTGGACATCAAACAGATCGTGTTGGAGTGAGATTATAGTGTTGGTCCAGAGAAGCTTTCTCAGAACATCTTCTTAAATCATTTCTTGTTTTATCCTTAGTTTCTCCCTTCATTCTCTAATCCATTTTCTGTATAGGCAAATGTGCAGAATTTTTGAATACTTATTTTATATCTTGGTTCAGTATTAAAGGTGTGCTTAAAAAGCTGTTTCTGATCAATCTGATGTTTAAAGTCATTGTCAATCCCCATCACGCAGCTCAGTGGCAGTAACTTGGTGTGTTTCTACCTACTTAAACATATTTTAGGGACAAAATTGTACTTAGAAGTGAGCTAAACCTCACAAAATCACATAAAAAGCACATTGTTGTAGCTCAAAGAGTAGAGAATGCCACTAGTAAAGCTAAAAATCATGGGTTCAATTCCTAACAAATGCATGATTTGCATTACTCAAATGCAATGCAAGTGGCTTTTTAGATAAAAGCATCTGCAATTATTAAAAAAAAAAAAAAAAAATCCTGAAAGTTTTCTGAGTGTGGGTTAAGATTAGGTTACAGTATTTATAATAAGCTGTAAATAAAATATTGTAATTCTATGGAATGTCCCCATTTAGATCTTTATATACCACTCTATTTGTAGCGCTTGAAATATTCTTCCTCATGCAATCAAACACTGCTTTTTTTTAGATCTGAGTAAATGAAACGGCAAGTTAACTGGCTCAGTATGTTTGAAAATGTGGTGATATAAATTCAGACTGTAAACAGACGAGGGAAGTACAGTCGTTTGCATTTAATAGCTTCTCTCTCAGCACTAAAATGGAGCACCGCAGTCATTTGCACACTTACGAATGCCCCATTCATATTCTCCATACAGAAATAGATTTTTATCAGCAATGTGTAAACAACTCAAGACAGACTCACCATGAGCTCCGAGGTTATTTAGTGATGATAAAATATACATAAAACTAAATCTTGTTTATTAGCAGAATTCCCAGTGAAGAACCACACATGCCCATAATCCCAGAGAGAGACATCCACCGATTAGCGAAAATTACTGTTACTATTGAAATGAAAAAAAAAAAAAAACTTTAGAGAGCGCCTCTCTAAACAGATGTTTTCTATGTGAATATATAGTAAAATGTAATTTATTTCTGTGATGCACAGCTGTATTTTCAGCATCATTACTCCAGTCTTCAGTGTCACATGATCTTCAGAAATCATTCTAATATGATGATTTGCTGCTCGAGAAACATTTCTGATTATTATCAATGTTGAAAACAATTATGCTGCCAAATATTTTTGGAAAACTGTGATACATTTTATTTTTCAGGATTCACAGATTATAGAAAGAATAGAAAAGTTCAAAAGAACAGCGTTTATTTGAAATATAAATCTTTTTGTAACATTATAAATATTTTTTACTCTCAATTTGATCCATTTTAGTGCATCCTTGCTGAATAAAAGTGTTACGTTCTTTCAAAAAATAATAAAATGTTTGTTTTAAATAGCAGATCAAAACATAGAACTCTTTACTGTGGGTTTTTCCAAAGAGAGAATGAATGTGTTGTAAAGGTGGGTGTTTCACTGTTACCTTCTGATGCTTCTGCTGCATTACATTGAGGTTAAACAATTAACGCCAGGCCATAGCTAACAAGCTTTTAAAAGGCCGGTAAGAGCTCAAACACACACACGCGGATGGATGAACAGATCAACAGAGCTGGAGACTGAGTGAGCAAAGCAATCAGTTTAACACCAGAAATGTTCATCATGCATGTTGCTTTTTCAAATCCGCCTACAGTAATGCTATGAAAAGACATGTCTGTGTTCTTCTCTCTTGGAGGCTGGGCGATTAAGACGAGCTTTTTGTGTGCAGTCGGGTTGAGATCCTCTAATATTTGTGTTTTACAGAATTAAATATATGCAATGGGATCAGCAGGGAGCACAAGAAGGAGAGTATTAGAATAATTAAAGGCACACATGCAGTGCTGGCATGAAGAAACGCACTCAGACACACAGGCACTGAAGAAGAGAATCCATCAAATCTAATCTGAAGTGTTGAATGAGGTGAACGTGTGTTTTATCTACATGTGTGACACTGAGGCATGTTCATACGTGTAGATAATCTTGTTACATATAGATTTGGGTGTCATAATAATCAAAGGCTTTCTGAACGACTTTGATTGTTCTGTTCTGGATGTGAGAAGCATGAGGTGTTTCTAACAAGATATCACATCCAAAAATATACATTCACTTTGAGCTGCTTCTTGTGTTTCTGGTCTTGGTAACTATAAAGCCTGGTAGATTTCACAAATTTCAAAGAAATGGCAAGTAATGCATTAAATCAACTGTGTAATTTTGAAGAAGAACAACTAGTTCTTGTAAAATGTACTCCAGTCACCTTTGTCTTATTTACTACTTTAAAAACATTTTTATGCAGATTCTTATTCACTTTTTAAAATTTGTTGTAAAAAAAAATATTGTTTTAAAGCTGATTGAAAATTGTATTTCATTCTTTCAGTTTCAAAATTTTACATTCAGTGTGTTACTTGCTATTTATTTTTAATTATTTGTGAAATTTACTAGTAATTTCTTCTATGTGAAAACTGTTTTAAAGTAAATCCTACACCATTTTTTTCACCTTAGCTCTACAAGTTTGAATTTGATATTTATTTCCCTTTTGAAATGTGAGCTTCAATTCATAATTCAACACAAATACAAGTTGCATTCTTAGTGTTGCCAAAAGAGGCGCTAGAGAGATTATTAGCATAATTTGTCTTCTATTGTTAGTTTTCTCTTTCAGGTCATCTACAGTTCTGTCAAAGCAGAGCATCACGGGAATCATACCATGCAGGTTAGTTAAAGTGAATTAAACTGTCGTTCTAGCAGCCTGAATAATAACAGCTAAATAATCTTTAATATGCTTTAATGTCTTTGAAATTTGAATGAGAGATTGTTTAAAAAACTGCTAATTCTTAAATACAATAGATTGTTGACAAAAATGGTGCATTCTGGGAGATGAAGAAATAGCTCATGGTGATGTGACTGATTTTACTGATTAATAATTATGCAAACTTGGTAAAAACTAGTGAAGTTTTAAAACTAAAGATCGACTAAACATGGGCCGTGGCCACAAAGACTCATTTGCTCATTTCAGTCTTGATCAGAACGTGTAGTTTGATTAAAGATTAATTTATTCATGCAAACGTGCAGATTTCTGATGCACAAAAAAATGCTCAGGTAATGTTGACGTAATGTGCTTTTTTTTAAACTATGAAATCACAGGTGCTAATTGAAACAGAGCAGTGAAAAGACAGTGTTTCAAACATGCAGTCAGTCAGGAATGGTGTGTAAAATGAAGTCATAGCACTCTGAGCAAAGTGAAAGTTAACTGCAAAACACTGAATTCTAATTCACTCCATCGCTCTTCATCTTTCTCTCTCTCTCTCTCTCTCTCTCTCTCTCTTTAATTTGGGTCTCATTCTGGAAGTTTAACACTAGCTTTTCGCTTGAATTTATTGAGACTGTTTAATTAGTTGTGAAACTTTTACAAAGCGCATTTCCTCAAAAATGTCCCTTTATCACACAATATAAAGGACTGTTTGTCTTTATCGTTCCGCTTTTCTTGCTCTGAGACAAAATAACTATTGAATTATCACAGCTGCGTTGCCTGTTCGTTTCTCTTCCTTTAAAAGATAATTTCATTTTCTGCTTTATGCAAACTCTATAAAGAAATATTTTGGGTTTTAGACAAAAGGATTTACTTTTAGTGGATAAATAGGAATTGATCCATAAAAACACTGCTCATATTTGAAATTGGAAAATAATAAAACACAAAGCAGACTTCTGACACATGGGATGTGCAGAATAAATTACATGCACACAACTGAGCCAAAGTCTTTAATGAAACTTTCATATAGAGAGAAATAAACCACAACAGCCTCAAACGGTTTTTCTTAAAGAGGTCACAATTTTATTACTTTTTTTTTTTTTTTTTGGCATGTAATAAATGTCACATTGAAATGTTTAATCACACTAATTAAAAAAAAAAAACATCCTTAGAACAAACTTACAGTTTACTACATGTGGAGTCAAAGTTTATTGCTTTTAAAAAATAAAATATTGCCTGATGCTAAAAAAAAAGAAAGAAGACTACTTCAGTATTTATTAATGACATAAGATTGGCAGAGTTCACCCATTTTTAACTGTGCCTTTGAATGTTTAATTATACAAAGATTTGTCTAGTAAATAATTAGTCTTTATATGAACTGTTTGTGTCATATAGAGCTCACAGAGTTCAACAGCACCTCCTAGTGTTAGACTCAGGAACGACACACAGGCCTTTAAATAGATAATTCAGCCAAAAATGAAAATTCTGTCATTATTTACCCACCTTTATATCATTCCAAACCCATATGATGTTATTTATTATGAAATAATCTTGAAGAATCTTTATGCAGCTCTTTTCCATACAAAGTTCATTATCACAACAGTCAAAAAAAAAAAAAAAAGGTCAACAAGATCTTCTGAAGTCACGTGAAAGCTTTGTTGGTGGAACAGATTGAAAGTGTTTTAATATCTGTCTGTCAGAACTCAGAACATGACATCATATTAATATGAATCCCACATTAAGTCTAGGTTATATTTCAGCTCAAGCATAAAAAATAAATACTTATTTTTGCATATTTGTTTAAAAATCTATTATATTAAAGGTAGGCTATAACAAATTCTGCCATGTGTATACATATTTTAAATTTTTTACGATATAGTAATTGGTCATATAAATGGGTTTCATCTTTCTTTCTTTCTCTTTATTTTCAGGTGAAATATGAGCCAGACTTGTTCTTGACAGGTTTCATGCGATTCACTCATTCAGAGCAAAAACTAGCAGACTAATAATCATCTGTCAGACCACTCAAAAACTCCACCTGACATCCTACAAATGGTCTGTCCACCCCCTCACACCAGTGACCAGATGAGAGCGTTTCTATAAATAATGCATCAGACCTCTCCAGAGAGTAAATATAATGTTTAATTGAAAAATTTTGCAAGGTCACATTAGGTAAATTGCTGCTTCCTTCACCAGACAGCGCCACCTATCAGTCACCAAACCCCTCCCCCCCCCCCCCAACATAAAAAAGAGAGAGAGAAAAAAAAAAGATAAAACAGGAAGAAAAGAGGAAGAATTTGACACCAGATTTTCTACAGTTTGCAAGGTTAGTGGCATTAAATCTCAGAAATATATTCAGATTTTTAAGAAACTTACAGAGTAATTTATGAGCAGAACTGCACTTTATGCTTTGTTTTCTGACTTTTTTTTCTGTATGTAAAACATTTTAGATAGATAGAAATTCTGATCAGAACATCTGCACACATTTCCATTATCCCCTCTCCCCCCACCATGGGGATTAAAAAGTGCAAAAAAGTTAATTGCAACTTTATCTCACAATTCATTTTTTTTTCTCACAATTCTGACATATAAACCATAAGATACAAACTCTGATTTTCTGAATTCTTTTTCTTGTGATTCTGAGTTTATATTTCACAATAGAATTTTTTTAAAGAAATACTGAATTGCAAAACTCAGAATTCTTATTTTTTATCTTGTCATTACAAGTTTACATCTCACAGTTTTTATTTATTTATTTATTCTTTAAGAAATAAAAAATGTAATTGTCACTTTTTATCTTACCATTCTGACTTTTTTTTTCTTACAATTCGGACCTTTTTCCCCTCAGAATTGTGAGATCTAAAGATATTGCAAGTAATAAACTCAGAATTTCAGGGGGGAAGTATGAATTCTGAGAGAAAAATGCAACTTTATTTTTTTTATTCATGGTGGAAACTAAAATATAGAATTAATGATATAAACTTAGTTTTCTGAGAGAAAAAACCCCCAGAATTGCTGGATTTAAACTCAGAACTGTGACATGTAAACTTGGCATTGCAAGAAAAAAGGACAGAATTCTGAGTTTAAAAGTCAGCATTGCAAGGGTAAAAACTTGCAATTACCTTTTTTTTTAATTTCCTTCCTGGAATCAAAAGTCCTTAGTTTTCTCATTATTTGAATGATTTTCCCCCGTGCCAATCTATTGTGCTGAAATATATTTCTATTAAACCAGCCTTCAGTTAACAGACCTTATGCTGATATTCAAAAGTCAGACTATGCAAGCATTTCTTTATCTATTATCATTTTCTCAAATTTAGGATTCGTGTTTCTAGAAAAAAACCTAAAATCAATAATAATAGTGATGATGACCTTAGCAAACACAATCAGCTCAATAGATTCTCACACGTCCCTGGCGTTCACTTTCTGTTTAAGGCTCCTGAAGGCAGAGCGTCGTCAGGCAGGTTGTTGTGAGTGAACTCAAGGACGCAGTTTAAATTTGCATGAATCACTCTCAGATCAAAGCAGCGGCGGGGCGCCAGTCACTCGCAGAGCGCAAATATGATGGAATGTTTATTTCTGGGTCAGTGGGGGGGCTAATGAGAATACTTTCTAAGAACCAGAGCGCGAGCGAAGGCCTGAACAGCGGCTCTTGATTGGTTCGGTTTGACAGCCGCTCACTGGGTATGAGGACATTGACAATGACAGGCCGCCTGCGACCGGAGAGAGCTACACCCACCGACCGAACACACCACCAAAATAACAGAGAGAGAGCAGAGTCATGTTTTATTTATGGGCTTGCTACCTGAGCTAGACTTTCACACACAAAACTTTCTATGCAGAAAAACTGTCATATATTTACAGCAAGAAAACACCGGAAATGTCAAGTTTACTGTCACTCTTTCCACTGCAGACCAAGAGAAAAGTAATCAAATATACCCTTGTGGAAAAGAACTGTGCTTAACTATTCAATAGGTTATGTGCTTGTAGTGTAGGCTACTTCATATCTTAAAAGTATAGACTAATGGTCAAAAGTGTAGATTAATTATTCCTTCTGAAAAAGAAGTTTATTCCAGTGTGCTATTAGTATACTTCTATTAAACTAAAAATAGGAAAGTATGCTTTTAGTTTACTTTTTATGTACTTCTCAGAAATGGGCTTTATGTACTCCTCAGAAATATACTTAAAAATTACATTTAAGTTTACTTGACTTGTACTTACAAAGAGTCTAAATATATTTGAGCTATACTTGTGCTACTAGAATCCATTTTTTCATTGTTATACGGTAGAGGGCGATAGTACAGATCTTCTGTACAGAATTTCCAAAAAAACACAAGTGAAGAAGAAGAAGAAACAACAGATACTAACACATGTAATCTAACACGATCATCTGACATGAAACAGCATTAAGACTGTAATGTTATCGAATAAAATGTCAACCGATGAAGAGGTAATAATTACAGTCAAGCTTTGGGGTGCTGAGCGACTCCATCTACATTTTGTTTATCATTCTGAATCCAATTCATAGTCTTTTTCCAGCTTTTTTGTTCAAAATGTTATTTCTTTATTTCTTATGAAACTTACCCTCATTAAAGTGTTTAAAAAAAGAAGGCATGAAGCTAGAATAAAATGTTTTTTTTTTTTTTTTTTTTTTTTTTTTTTTTTTTTTTACAAGCAGATACCCTGTTCTTTCTTTGGATGTTTTGTATGTTCAGATATTCATATAACAAAATATATACAAATTAAAACCTAAATAGGGACATAGTAGTATATTTAAAGTATGATGCAAAGTTCACTTAAAGAAAACTTATGAGTATACTTGCAGTATAAAACTACTAAACTAGTAGTTTACTGAGAGTATACTTCAAAGTGTACAAAGTATTTAATTAGTAAAACTATCAGTATACCTATAAGTTAAATTTTAGTATAATTGCAGTACAAACTACAAACATAGAGGTATACTAGTTGTGTACTCAAAGTTTGCTACTGTTATACTTGAAGTATACTTAAAAGTATACTTTTATATACTAGAAAGTGGGCCAATTTAGTCCCAAGGAGTACTGGAACAGTACACTTACAAGTATACTACTAGAACACTGATATTTGTATACTTGCTACATAAAGTATACTTAAAATATATACTTGAACTTTACTTAAGTATACTTAATAAAATAAACTTGAAGTATACTACTTTTTGGTAAGGAATGTTTTAGTTTTTTTTAATCTCTAAAATATCTTTTAAAAATCTCTTCTGCTCACTAAGGCGGTATTTATTTAAACAAACAAACAAACAAAAAACAAAAGCAGTAAAAACAGTGATTTTGTGAAATAATATTGTGGTTTAAAATAACGGTTTTCTATGTGAATATATTGTAATGTATTCCTGAGTCAAATCTGAATCTTCAGTGTCTCGTGATCTTTCTGAAATCATTCTAATATGCTGATTTGCTAATTGTTCAACTAAATGCATTTAATATAAATTTAATGTAAAACTACAAAACATTTTCATTCAGTTACAAAAGATGCAATTATATGTCATAAAACATTACATTCAATATATTTTTAAAGTATGTAATTTGTACAATAAGCACTTTTATAAAGTACGTTGTGTGTACTTAGCATTTCATGCAGAACCCCGTTACAATGACAGTAACTGCAGACATTACAGCAAAATAATGCTGTAAACAACACATACTGTACAAACAGTCATGAAACAGCCAACACTGCATGCTGATGTGCTTCTGTTTGAGAGGAGATGCATAGCTTCTGAATATGAGCTGGATTTCTAGTGCGTCTCACTTATTTTTGAACTAACGAGATGAACAAAGCCATGAAGAAAGGCTGAAGGTTAAGCAATCGAAGATGTTTACACTTCTGAAAAGCAATCAGGTGAGCTGATCGGTGAGAAAACACGTGACCACATGAAATCAATTGAGTTCAACAAACACTAATTACCAGCAATACAGCTTAAACTGTGCAGTTTACCTACTATTTAAAAATACAGTATGTATTATGACAAAAGTGTCAAACACTGCCATCAGGTGTCTGTCTAGTCAAGTCAAATTTATTTGTATAGCGCTTTTTAAAACACACATTCTTTTAAAGCAGCTTTACAGAAAATCATATTCTTAATGTTTAAAATATCTTTGCCATGTAGATGCATTTAGCATTTGAGCTGGATGATAATATAGTTTTTTGCAAACAATCAAGCAGTTGAGGTTTGCTATAGTACATACTGTTAAATGTGAGTGTGTATACTGTGAGTAAAGTTGGCTATATACTTATAGTAGCTGTATGATTTGTTATTAATTCATTAAATCAGTTTATTAATTCATTATGTGGCGGTACTGAAAATGATAAAACATGTGAGGCATATATAATCTAGGAACTGAAAATTATGAATTAATATTTTTAATATAATTTTGCATGGAAAATGTCTTGGAAAAAATTGAAAACTGAAAAAAAAAAAATGTTATTTGCGGTTTATTCATCACTCTGGAAATGGAAGGTCAAGTGAAGTGCATTGCATTGTGTGGTATACTGCATACTACACACCACTATTGCATACTGTATGCAACGAGTATGTTATTCCAAGTATAGTGAAAATGTGTTTAAGTGGTTATGTAGAGGTGTGTGTGTGTGTGTGTGTGTCTCTGTGTGTGTGTGTGTGTGTGTGTTTTGTGTGTGTGTGTGTGGTTATATAGAGGTGCCTGTGTGTGTGTGTGTGTGTGTGTGTGTGTGTGTGGTTATATAGAGGTGCCTGTGTGTGTATGTGTGTGTGTGTGGTTATATAGAGGTGTGTGTGTATGTGTGTGTGGTTATATAGAAGTGCGTGCGTGTGTGTGTGTGTGTTTGTGTGGTTATATAGAGGTGTGTGTGTATGTGTGTGTGGTTATATAGAAGTGCGTGCGTGTGTGTGTGTGTGTGTGTGTGTGTTTGTGTGGTTATATAGAGGGGTGTGTGTGTGTGTGGTTATATAAAGGTGTGTGTGTGTGTGTGTGGTTACATATAGGTGTGTGTGTGTGTGTGTGTGTGTGTGTGTGTGTGTGTGTGTGTGTGGTTATATCGAGGTGCCTGTGTGTGTGTGTGTGTGTGTGTGTGTGTGTGTGTGGTTATATAGAGGTGCCTGTGTGTGTGTGTGTGTGTGTGTGTGTGTGGTTATATAGAGGTGTGTGTGTGTATGTGTGTGTGGTTATATAGAAGTGCGTGCGTGTGTGTGTGTGTGTGTGTGTTTTGTGTGGTTATATAGAGGGGTGTGTGTGTGTGGTTATATAAAGGGTGTGTGTGTGTGTGTGGTTACAAATAGGTTTGTGTGTGTGTTTTTGTTTGTGTGTATATATATTAAAAGTATATACAGTATATAACAAAATATTGTGTGTGTGTGTGTGTGTGTGTGTGTGTGTGTGAGACATTATAAGTGAAGAGACTAACGCGTGATTTGACAGTGTGCAGGAATCCATGTGTGCAGTGTTTCAGTCCATTTGCCTCTTACTGAGTAAAGTGTTCCTCAAACACAGACTGTCAGACTCAAGCGGAGCGTGACTGCTGATGTCTGAGACACTTTCACATCTCACACCAATTAACATTCAAATCACTCTCCATCACACACACACACACACACACACACACACAATTAAAATTAAATTCACTTTTGATAGACACACACACACACACACAGATTGATTAAGTGCACACAAATGACATCCAATCATGTACTAAACATCTGACGAGGAGACGTTTTCTTTCATCAGTCTGTTTTCAAGCTTCAGCTAAACATGACCAAGCTCACAAATGCCATAACAAGCTTCATAAGTCACAAAACACCTTGAGTTTTCTGTGAAGTGAGTGTATCAGCACTGATTCCTGAGCGCTGGGACTAAAAGGCCACAGAACTGACATAATCTACATTTATGCTAGAGAGCTAGAAATCATTTTGGATTATTTTTTCTTAAAAAGATGTTTTTCCTCACCAAAAATGAGTTTGATACTGTCATACAAAACCAGTGCATCAAATACTAAATCCTGAGTCTAATGAATTGAACTTTGAATTGAGACTACAGTGTACTGTGTAACTACTGTGTGTGTGTGTGTGTGTGTGTGTGTGTGTGTGTGTGTGTGTGTGTGTGTGTGTGTGTGTGTGTGTGTGTGTGTGTGTGTGTGTGTGTTTGAGAGACAGTGAATGTATAAAAAGATGAATGATGAAAATCAGCGTGCACCAGCTTTCTGCAGCATCTGTGTGTGTTTAGTCGTCTGCTGAGCATCATCATATTTGTCTTCATTTGAGAGACTAATTCTAGATAAATGGATGAGAACGAGAGACGAGGAGTGAACTATTCCTTGGAAAAGACAGATGTGTGTGTGTGATTAAAGGAGCGGCTGACGAGGGACACGCTGTCATATCTGCTTTCCTCTTCTTATTGGGATGATTGACTGTCGCCATGGTAACAAATTATGGAGCAGGAGGAAGATTCCTCGATGGACATCAGCAGATCGATTCCTGAGACGGAGAATGAAGGAGGTGCACATGCTCCTCTGAGTTTCTTCTTATATGAGACAACATGTCCAAAAAAAAAAAAAATGTTTTACACACACACACACACACACACACACACACACACACACACACATACAGTATATATATCAAGTTTTTGAATCTCATGTTTTGTTCTCACTGTTGCAGAAATATTTCAAATCAGAGGAACTGGAAGCAAATCACATATAAACCATGAATAACTGAGTAACTAAGATGTCCCTTTCTGACACTCTGTAGATTTACTGATTGCAAAGTTTCTAAAACTAACCAAACACAGCATAATAAATTCAGATTTGGCATAATAAACCAGATCACATTTGAGGATTCAGTACAAACTAGTGAATCGGTCTGTGAACAACAGGTGCATCATTCAGTATTAAACACGGTTCATTTATGTAACAGTGAACTCAAAGTCTTGTGTTATCTGCTTCAACACAGACTTTAAAACCAGCTCGGAAGGGTTTTATGACCCTTCTTATAAAATCACTAATTATTCATCCAGTAAGCTGAAGTGTCAGTGAGCTCTCTTTAGGTGGACGACACACACACACTCTGCAGTATGAGTATTGCTCTTTTTAATGGCTATTGGTCTGCAGAAATGCTTTAATCCCGCTGGAAACTTGACATTATGCAATGATAGGAAAATGTGAGTGATGAGTGATGCTATATTTAATATCAAATATTTATATGCACACACACACACACACACACACACACACACACACACACACACACATGTATATATTACTTTAGAAAATGGTAATATTTAAGAACAAATTGGTGTTTCTTAACTTTTGACTGCTGAAGTACATACAAAATGTTGTTAAAAAGAGTAGATATGGAGCACTGCCGCCATCTAGTGGAAGGTTAACGCTCTACACTGGAACTACAGTGTAAATGTTACAGTTTTTCTCAATTGTTTACACACAAATATTGGTACTTGAGACACAGTGACCACAACATGTAACTCATGCACCAACCCCCTGAACCAATTCTGCTAAACTACAAGCACAATTCCTTTTTTACACTCACATTGCAGTTCTAAAACACACTTTTTTCAAAACACTACACACAATTCTCTGCATTTGGCACAATTTTCATGCAAAAAATCTCTTGTTTTCACAAGGAACACACTGCCATTCAAATATGCACACTGACTCATCACATGGGCAAACACCTGTCACACATTTTTACAATTAGCAAACAGAGCTTCAGCATAAAAGGGCAACAGGTGAGCGCTTCTGTTTTGGAGCAATGGATGCCAACAATGGAAACAGAGCCAGAGCCAGAGGAGTGAGCGTAAGAGGGAGGAGGACGGGGAGGACGACCGTAATCTCTAATGAGATCCGAGCCACTTTGGTTCACCATGTACTCAACAATGGTCTAAACAATGAGGGAGGATGGGCAAAGGGTACAGCCAAATTTGAGCAGGTACACTGTAGCATCCATCATCCGGACTTTCCGAAATGAGAATAGGTAAGAAATCTACTCACACTAGAAAATTGCATTACTGCAAATCAATACAGTGCTCAATGAGAACAGTAGTACAGAATGGCCTGTGGACTGTTCTGTATGACTGTAAAAATAAAGTATGTTTCAAGTATTTGTGAAATGTATTCCTACACAGTATTTACAGTATTTTACTATTTGTTTGGCAGAACTGAAAGATTACCTACACAAGGTGGTCGGGAACGTGTTCTTTCTCCTGAACAGGGAACTGCAGTCATGAACATTGGTCTTAGAAAATAACGCCATAACATTACGGCAAATACAAAGAAATCATAGAAAACAATGAGATATTTCCAAATATTGATAGGGTAAGCTTATAAACATTGGACCGTGGCTTGTGCAGAAATAATCTGAGGATGAAGCAGGTTTACAGGGTGCCATTTGAACGCAATTCAGAGAGTCAAAGAGCTGCGATATAACTATGTGCAAGTGAGCCCTATACAATCCCACACTTGATGCATACTCTCAACACTGTGTAAATTATACGTATTTCAGTATTGTAATCATAATGATTGTGCTTCTCAATAGTGACCACTCCATGTCTGTTTCTGATATTGTCACGTGTGTTTCAGAGAGTCCTTGAGCTAGAGGGGGCTGCAGTGGAGCACCAGTTCATCTTCACTGATGAGGTTGGATTCAACCTCACTTAAAGACGAAAGAGAGGAAGGAATATCATCGGCCAGCGTGCCATTGTTGAAGTCCCTGGCCAGCGTGGAGGGAACATCACAATGTGTGCAGCAATTACCCACCGCGGAGTCATCCATCACCAGGCTACCCTTGGCCCCTACAACACTGCCCATCTGATCACATTCCTGGACACTCTACACATCACACTCATTCCCCAGATCAGACGGGGCTGCTCTGGTTCGTAACTGGTTCACTGCCTACCCACACTTCTTAGTTGTTTATCTCAATCCTACTGAGGATTTTTTTTTTTCTGCCTGGAGATGGAAAGTGTATGACTGAAATCCACATGCGTATACCCCTTCTCCAAGCTATGGAAGACTAATGTGGAGATCTAGCAGTTGATGCTCTTCATGGCTGGACTCTCCTTGCTAGGTGATATTTCCCCCGCTGCTTGGTCCAGGGAGAACATTGCTTGTGATGTGGATGAGGTGCTGTGGCCAGACCGAAACTGAAGAGAGGATGCAGCATAGTTTTTTTTTACTGTAACTGTATACAGTAAATTCTTCTGTTGTTTTGTATGTAGACCACTGTATGTGCAGCTTTGTGTTGGTTGGGATGTACATTGTTTTTGTTGGGAAAAATAAAATATATTTCTTAGTGTATTTGTGTGTTCTGACTATAAAAACTATTTTATATATATACTACAAATATTTTACAACACACTTATGTATGTACTGTCTGTAGTAAGTGTAACACTGAACCAAATAAAGAGCACAGTCCTGTGTTTTCCATTCATCAGTGTTTTACACAGAGCACATCAGTGTTCAGCTGGCTCTTATTAATGTCTGTTCATATGATGGTTTGTGTGTCATCTGAAAACAAAATACCATTTTGAGAAGAAAAAGAACATTGTTTTGAATGTAAAGTTTCATTTTGCAGAGAATTGAGGGGTTTTGCTCATTGTGCCATTGTTTTTTGATTTGTGTGTAGAGTTCAGAGAGTATGAGGCATGCTTTCAGAAAATGTGTGTAAACAATCAAGAAAAACTGTAATAACAATTACACAAACTACTACAGAGTTGAACAAAGTGTATGTTGAATGTTTTAGTTTTGCGCAGGCCGCATTGGTCGGTTTCACTTGTATTAGGCGCAGATTGTATTAGGCGCAGAGCATCTTTGAGCCGTTGCTGCGATACGTCAACGCGCCCGCCATGTTTGTGAGGGCAAGATTGCCTTAAAAATAAATGGAAGTAAACGGGGGAGCTGCGTTTTTTTCTGGAAAAAAACACGATAACGTTTACATTTATCAACCGATTTCAGAGGTTTGTGAGCTACATGCAGTTAAAAATCACTTTGCCTCCAGTTATTTAGTTAGGTTTGGAAAATTATTATTTTTCGTAAGAAATTGTGAACGCTCACACTTCTCACTTGTTGATTTCGTTGATTTTTTTCGGTTTACAATTCTAATGTTAATGTAGTATAACTGTGACATGTACATGTAATTTGAATGTATATTAAATAAAATAAGTTGTTTTTATTGCTTTTTCTCTGTGTTCAACCCCAACATTTTAGCTTTTCTTGTGCTTCAGGTCAGAACCTGTTTTTATACAGTCTGTGGTCAGAACACAGCTCATTCACTTGGGAAAAAAAATATCGAAATAATACATCTTTAAACACTTATAATTTACCATCATTGAGAAAATTGAATACAACCAGTGAATACAAATCAAAAAGTAATACACTGGTAGTTTGCTTTTTATTTTGATAGCACTCTATACAGATAAACTCCACAACAAACAATAACACATGCAACTGATGAGCCTTTATGGATCCAGTGAAACTTAGTTAATTTACAGTGGTAAAATATTATTCACTTATACATTATTATTATTCAAATAATAATAACAATATTATTCAAATATTATTCACTTTGACATTTTGTTCTACAATGCAAATTACACACACCCATGCAGAAAACACAAATTTTGAAACAGTTGTTTATTTTTCCATATATATTAATACATGTATGTTAGGGGTGTGAGTGTGTGCAGTTTACGTTGTACAACAAAATATCAAAGTATAGTTATATTTAACACAGACCAGAAATTTATAATCATTATTACAACATCAAGGGCAATAATAAACAATGATTTTGTCATGATATTGCAGCTTGACTCACTATGAGTTCCTGTGTTTTTCATTTCTAGGCTATTTACATTATGTAGTTTTTGTGTAAATACACATACTGTACATAATCAGCATTAAACAGCCTGTGTAAATAATTTTAAATGCAGTCTATAGTATTGTGATTGACTGATGAAACTGGTTATATTTAAATAATAATAATTAATAATTCCTTACATTTATATAGTGCTTTTCTGGGCACTCAAAGCGCTTTACATAGAAGCGGGAATCTCCTCGTCCTCCACCAGTGTGCAACATCCATCTCTAAATATTTGGAAAAAAAAGGCAGAAACATTTAATAAGGTAATTATATTGTTATAAAAATTAGCCTTACAAAGATAAAAAAAAAAAAAAAAAAAAAAAAAAATGCTCCTGGAAGTCTGTTCCGGGGAGAGAGAGAGAGTGGTTTGAATATGACCAGGACCAGTCTGGCCATTCATTCATGTTTTTTTTGGGTTTTAATTTGTAAAGATATAAAATTAGGCTGTGGAAGTATAGTCTTTCTCTCTTGGAAATGCAGAGAACAGCTTTCTTCAGCTTTCCTTAAGACTTTCCTTGTCCTGTCTGCAAATGACTAAAAAATATTAATAATAATAATAATAAATAAATATAAATATATATTATATATATATATATATATATATATATATATATATATATATATATATATATATTATGATAGTTTTGTGATAAGCTATGAAATCATTATTATCAAGTGATGATAAATAAGTAACGCTAGTGAAATTAAAGAGAGATGCTTTAGCTCCTTCACTAATCCTGGCAGTCTGAGACTTGTAAAAAGTGCTCACTGTACATCTTGTGCTTATAACACAGTTTAGTTTATGATATAAACTACAATATAAGTTAAAACTTAATAAGAGTTTATTTAAACTTTGATTTCTTATAAAGTCTCAGCTTTCACAGCTAACTAGCGATATCGCTGGATATTAATAGTCTGACACTGGTGGCTAATTAAGCTGTCAACATAAATGTTAAAAATGATTAAGAAACATCCAGAAACAACTGTTGAGTCTTACCTGTGAAAGATAATACCCCGAGATCTTTTTTTATTATTGTGCGATGGTTTGTAGATGCCCAAGCTGCCGACGAATAAGGTATGTTTTCCTCTGTCCCGATATGAGAGTAATGGAGAGTTGCCCGCTCCAATATGGCGGCGACGTTGACGTGCGGTCGAGCGGCCAATGAGGCGTCTAGGTATTTATATGTCTATGGGACGTTGACGTGCGGTCGAGCGGCCAATGAGGCGTCTAGGTATTTATATCTACAAATACTGCCTGATGGGTTAACCACGTATTATTATTATTATTATTAATGTATCTTGTGATTCCACAAATTATCAGTGTAATTATTCAGCGTTAAAAGTCTACTGAAGTTCACGATACCTTAAACTCAGGGCTTAAGTTTGTTTTTTATTTTACATCACACGTTTATTTGACGTTGTAAGTTACTCACAGCTGTGACAGACAACATGCGGGTCGCGGTGAGTGCAGAGTAGACGTGGGTTGATTTCAGTCAGGCGCGCGCGGGTCAGACTCGTTGGGTCTTATGTAAGAGGCGCGCGCGCGGCGGAGCGTCATTCAGCGGCGGCCGCGAGGAGAAGTCGCGATCATGACAGGAGTGTGTTTAGTCTTATTTAAAGTGTTAGTGAATGCCGCATCATGAGTTTATAGTGAGATAAAGCTTTACTTGAATCGTAATCGTCGACTCAGGAAGCGGAAGAGCGCGGAATATCGACCCTTGATCGGTTATTGATCATCATGCCGCCCATCGAGGACGAGGCGGGTCGCGAGCAGATCCGATCGAAGATCAAAGAGCTGATCGATGCTAATCAAGTTCTGGTGTTCAGTAAGAGCTACTGTCCCTTCTGCGTCAAGGTGAGCGGACACACGGCCTCAGAAACACAGTTCGTGTCTCCGCAGACACACACACAGAGAGAGTTCAGTCTTAACGAAGAAGCGAAGGATGAGAAAAGTCTCGCGTCTGTAGCATTAGCTTCTGATATTATTAACCACTCAGTGAAAAGTCCATCTAAAGTGTGTATGTGCTTTATTTTAAAATAACTTTCGCTGGATTATTTGTTTTGGTTTTTGTATAACGTACATTTTAACTAACAATTCCTTGTTTTTTTTTTTTTGTAGTTTTATTCTACGTTGTAAAGTGCTTTGAGTTTTATATATATAATATATAAATTATATGTACAAGTAATAATCGTTCATCGTTTTCATATTTCATGATTATTTGTGCTATATTATTTTTGCTTTCGTTAAAAGTTGATAGTTAAAAAAAATAATAACATTTCTACAATTATTAAAAACTAAAACCAGTCATTTTTTAATGTCAAGTTCACGTATTAATGATTTTCGGCTTCAAGGGGTTTATGTATAGTGTGAGAGATGGAGTACTGTTTCTTTTGTGGTCTGCTGTAGATAAGTCAGATTATTATTATTATTATAGTGAGGGATATAATAGAGAAACATTTGTGTTCTTAAAGGGTTAAGTTTATGCTGTAATCCAGCACTGTCTGTTTAGGTTAGTGTTAAATGCAGAATAAGTAATAAAGTAGAAAGAGTCTTTCACAATTAAAAAGATCCTTTAATATTGATATGTCACTTGCATGATTAAACAATTATTAGTATAAATAACTTGATTCTGGTCCATCATGCATCTGTAGACTTTACTGTGTCCTCCTTCAGAGAAGCGAGTGTGTGTATGAGGGCAATAATGACAGAGAGGGGTACAAAGCTGCTTTTAGAAACACCCTGAGCATCACTGAAGATTGCAGGTGGAGAATTATTAATAAAGTATAAAACGTAGCTCTAGATATCGCCGTTCTTTCCTCAGTCTGAGTGATTTACTCCTTTGTAGATTCGTGAAAAATCACCCCGTGCTCCGAGAGCTTGTGTTGCTCGAGTTTCTTCTCCGATCACCGGAGCGTTTATTCATGCAGGTCCTTCAACGCACCTGAGCTAGTGATGCCTTGCTTTTAAAAAGCTGTGATGGTATCTTTCTGCTGGAGTACATCTCTCTGAAATGTGAGTGTTGTTGAAACACTAACGTGTGGTTTTCTTTAACTCCAGGTGAAGGAACTCTTTAAAGAGCTGAATGTCAAGTGCAGTGCCATAGAGCTGGACCTGATGGGTAAGAGCACGATTTTGCATATCAGATGCAGACTTTTATAGTAATTCCTTTTTTAGGGTGAAATCAGACACGTGGAGGAAGTGCCAGGCTCGGCTCTTTGTATTCTTCAGCTGATGGAAATAACACCAGATTAACGTCTGAAATAATGCATGTGAAAGACGCTCTATAATTACATTTTTAGGTGAAATAAGATTCATTTCTAAGTTACTCAATATTAAAATAAACTCAAGTGTGGTTTTCACCATCAGAATAATCAGAAGCTGGTGTGATATTAAGTTTAAGTGTTTTTCTTTTTTAATGTGAAATAAATGCATGTTCTCAAGCGGTCTCAGGCTTTACACTGGGCCAAATTATAATACTGGTGAGGTTATTTGAGTCTGAATATTTTGGGAGTGGGCTGATAGATGGTCTACAGAAACCGGTTCTGAGATAACAGTGTACTATTTGTACTTATACTTTTCTCCCTGAGATGCACCATTACTGATTATATGCATGTTTCCACTTCAGCTAATGTTATGTAATGTTCATGTTTAAGGTTGTTGAACTCTCACTGCCTCATTGACGGAGTTGAGCTGAAGTGCACTTGCATGTGTTCTCTGAACATTGCGCTGAGGCTCTTAAGTTAATGTTTAAGTGTTGGCCGTGACGCGAGACCTGCTGAGTCACTGCGGCTCCAGCGTCACTAAAAATCATCTTCCTCTTCTTGCGTTCCTTCTCTCGTCTGTACCCTCCTCCGTGTCTCATTCACATCTCACGCTCTCTTTATCTCGCTGTCCGTGTGCAGCTGTTCATCTCATGTTCGGAGCATGTCCCTGATAATGGGTTCTCCGGCGAACGGCTCTAAACCTGATGTTTGGAGGCAAACATCTCTTTCAGAAGCAGGCTAGCCGTGCCAGATCTGAACCGTATTCGATTAATGGAGAGCTGCTCATGAAACGTGAGCGGTGAGCTCCTGATTGATCTGATCATGTCTGATGTGTTTCAGAGGACGGGACCAACTACCAGGACTTGCTGCATGAGATGACGGGGCAGAAAACCGTCCCCAGCGTCTTCATCAACAAGAAACACATTGGAGGCTGTGACAACACCATGAAGGTGCTGATTCTTCTGACCGATCTGTGCATGTGTCAGACACTGATTCCACTCCCTGGCCAGACTAATGAGTGTTTTGCTGAGATTCATCGTGTTCATGCCAAAGACCACCAGAGAAATTAGTTGGTCGTAGACTTTGGGCTCAGAATTTCCCTGTTTTGTTAATTATAAGCAGACATAAATGTCATTTCCAAAAGCAAACGGTGTTTTAGTTTTCACTCTTCATTCATTTTTCTCATAGATTTGATGCTGTGAACCTGTCTAACTTTAGAATAGACTCAAGAATAACCAAGTGACCCATTACATTTGCTAAAGTGTAATTTCATGCATGCTAATCCAACACGGTTTACTAAAAACCAGTGGTTTTCTATTCTGAGGCAGTTCTTGCTTCACCTCACCGTAAAGAGGAGCTGATGGTCTCGAGCGGATGCTGGACTGCAAAAGCCTCATTTCATTTCAGCCTCACACACCCTTTAATTTCTTTTATTTATAAACAACTTCTCACTGTATTTTTAGTATTGT